>NC_142936.1:78137066-78174566 GCF_046866305.1 Octopus bimaculoides | reverse complement strand
ACAGGTTTGAAATCAGGACCTAAAGCCAGAAAAATTGTCCGATGTCCAAATGAGTCAGCCACCTCGCGGCCTTAACAAAATGATGTGAACCTTTCTGCTATAGACAAAGGCCTGAGATTTGGGGAAAGAAAGTAGATGATTATATTAACCCCAGTGTTCAAATGGTACTTATTTCGTTGATCTCTAAAAGATAAAAAAAACAAAGTCAACCTCTACGAAATTTGAAGTCAGAATGTTAAACCGGAACGAATGCGGACGAAGCATTTTGTTCGTCATGTTATCGGTCCTGCCAGCTCGCTACCTCAAACATATGAAATAATAAAAACGAAAACGGAAGCTGAGGAATAGTACCTACCATTATAGAGCTTGGAGAGAGATGGGTGAAAGAGAAAGAGGTAGACGCAGATAGGGAGAATGAGATTGGTCGCATAGGGGACTGAGATGTATTAAAATGGTTAAAGAACGCTAGGAGAGAGATACAGACAGACAGACAGACAGACAGACAGACAGACAGACAGAGCCAGAGATAGTGACACAGAGAGGGCGTTATAGAAAGACGAAAAGTGAAAGAAACAAAAAAGAATTAGAGAGGATGTGGAAGAGCAAACATCAAGGTGCGAAAATATGTAGTTTAATCGATGTTTGCATTTCCGTTACTGTGCATGATGTAAACAAAACTAAAGATATCGCATAAATCCTACAAACAATATGTCTGTCGCTGTGCGTGGTACAAGCAAAACAAAAATACAGACACAAAATATACAACACGTTTTGATTGAATCAAACAAAGAAACACTTTTGTTTGTTCATTCGTTTGTTTTTTTTTCTTACTTGTTTTTCTTAGTTTATTATTAAACAAAAGCGCATCTTTGTATAAGTATTGAAGAAACTCACACCAACACCAACAGACGCATACAAACGCACAGGTTTTTAAATGGAATGAGCAAATGTTGATAAAAAAAAATTCAGGACAAAGATGAAGCAAATATCCGGCAAATGTGCATTACGATTTATGTTGTAGATCCCCGAAAATGTATTGGTCGATATAAACTGCGTTTCATTGGCCACAGCAGTCAGAATCCGCTTAAGACTGTCAAATCATAAAGCTTTCGACCAGCCTCGAAAATGCTTATATATATATATATATATATATATATATATATATATATATATATATATATATATATATATATATATATATATATATATACATACATACATACATACATAGACATACGCACACTCGCGCCCGCGACTGTAACATATATATGTATGTATATGTATACGTCAGTATGCTTGCGTGTGACTGTGTCTACATAAATGTGTCTATGTATTTGCATAATGATTTAGTGATTTACAATTTAAACTTATAATAGTCTTCTAAATCTGAATTGAAAAGCTGGTCCATTATTTCGAGTATTAGTTTCATGGAGGCAGTGTATTCATCTCTTTTTAATCTCCTTCTTACTTTCATCTGAACATACCACAATTTATAATGAGGTCATTACAAGACGCAAGCATTTTGATCTCCACAGTAACTAAACCCAATAGATGTATGTCGAAAGCTTTCTTGTCTCCTAAAGTAACTTTACCTGCCAACTCTATTAACACCTAGTAGATTATCTTCTTACAGCACTTACTAATTCGGCTTCGCCCCGTCTAACATCCAGTATTTATGATGCTACTGTAAATTTTAATAACCTTTATTCATTTCGTAAAATATGCTTGCATCAGGTTTAGTTTTTACTTAGAGGATTAACCTATCAGGTCAATTCATACAGGAATTTCTTAGAGTGCAAGGCATTTAATATATTCCAAGAATTCAGATACTTTCGTATAACGGTGTAAGTCCTAATGGTTATATACTTTCTTGAGATCATGTTCTTTAGGGCCGTGTGTTCGAATCTCGAAATACGCAGCGCATTGTGTCACTGAGGTAGTACTTCATTTCGGCAAGCAATGTACGTCGGTGAGTATTAGCAGCAGTTAGAGCAGGTTAATCATGAAACGGGCTGGGATTTGGTTAAGCAGGTTGTACTCCCAGAATTTAGTCGCCTACTGTGTTGTTGTTGGCACTCCGTCGCTTACGACGTCGAGGGTTCCAGTTGATCCGATCAACGCAACAGCCTACTCGTGAAATTAACGTGAAAGTGGCAGAGCACCCCACAGACACGTGTACCCTTAACGTAGTTCTCGGGGATATTCAGCGTGACACAGTGTGACAAGGCTGACCCTTTGAATTACAGGCACAACAGAAACAGGAAGTAAGAGTGAGAGAAAGTCGTGGTGAAAGAGTACAGCAGGGTTCGCCACCATCCCCTGCCGGAGCCTCGTGGGGCTTTAGGTGTTTTCGCTCAATAAACACTCACAACGCCCGGTCTGGGAATCGAAACCGCGATCCTATGACCGCGAGTCCGCTGCCCTAACCACTGGTCCATTGCACCTCCAGTCGCCTACTAAACACAGTTAATTTTAGACATAACATCATATTTCTTTAGATAAGTTGATATACTTATTGTAACTCTACGTTTTACAGGTTTCTCCTCGTACTGACCTCCAAATAAGTTTTTGTACAAAAGGAAGTGATATTTCTGGGGTTATTTACTCTCTAGACTTGACATATTTGCAAAGTGGGCAAACGTCAAAAGCTGTTTCTTAAAATACACTGCTCGTGGGGCCATTTTTTTCCATTCAAAAATAAGTGCCAAAGTTTCTCACATTCATAACGGAATAAGTGATTCTATATAGAAAGTTTTTAAGCCGCAATAGTCTTTCAGTTATTTAGGAAGAAACTGCATAATATTTTCTAATACAAGGCGAGTGGTCAGTCAATTAAATAAGACCTTGCACTTGACTAGTATTTCACGTTTTTCCAACCTCGAAATGATGGAAGTTAAAGTTTGCCTCGCTAGCGTCTCAATTCAGAACAAAAAAGTTGTAAGACATTTTGTCTGAAGGCTCTAACGATTCTGCCAATCCATCACTTATGGCACATTCCAACATTCACTCGTAATTTTAACTTCCTCCAGGTCACATATTTCAACAAATAAGTAACATCTACTTGATGTACAATCGAAAATGAAAGAAAGAATATGTAATTCAGACAAGGCTATCACCAAGTGAAATAAAAAAAAAAAAAACATCCGACATGGGTTAATTTTTCGATTCAGAAATATATACAGGTACATTTGATTTTATGAAGTGCTTCGTATTGAATAACTGGTCATTCATATATAGAAATCCGCGTGAATGTCCACCACACATAGATGGATATATATATATATATATATATATATATATATATATATATATATATATATATATATATATATATATATATATGTATGTATGTATGTATGTATGTATGTATGTATCTATGTATCTATAAAAAGAAAGAGATAAAGAGAAGAATGGCATAAGTAAATTTATATTTTATGTAGAATGTCTTACAACTGTTTCAGGGAAAATCCAATGTATCCCTTCATCGGAGACGGTAATAGTAGAAGGATGGATTATTACATTTATATGAGATTTGCAGTAAGAAATTTCTTGTTTTCTGGATGTGCACGGTGATTATGCCAGTGCATTGCTGAAGGGGACACTATTTTTATATTCCCATTGGTAAATGTTCTCGAAGTCTCTGTTCATGGATATAGTGCAGATTTGCTGTGAGATGTTGAGGTGATATTTGCACAAATATTACTGTGTTTTGAATCCTAGATGACTGTCAGGAAAGGAATCAGCAATAGTGAAACAATTGTTCTTAGATAGGACATCAAAGAGGTTTTTGATGTGCAGTTGGTAGAATATCATTGATATAACTGAACATTGGGGTGTATTAATAACGATAGTGTGGGAGAATGGTGCTTAGACTAGGTGCCCATGTACTAGACAGAGTCGAATATTTTCCCCTGTATCCGGCAAAGAATATTACCGGTATCTATGGGTGGATGAAAATATATCTTATTGTAGCACCTGTAACAAACCCTACAAAAATAGTAACAGTAATAGTATCTGAGGATGGTGAATGAGATCTTTTTCGATTGTTTCCATCACTTTTCATAGGTAAAATTTGAGAATGCTAAGTCGATAGCTTCCTGAAAAATTAATCACACGTTAGTGGATTTTGAATGCTCCAGATATATTCGTGTCCAGGTACAACAATTGAAGAGCCTGAAGACTGAAGCAATATATGCCTGCTGTGGGTGGATGAATAAAGTGTAATAAAGGCGGCATTGTCTAACCAGTCACACTTGAACCTTTTTAGTGTTGATTCGCAAAGTTAATGTAGCATTCAGGTGGGTTCGATGCTTGTAGCAAATTTGAAAGTTTTATCTGTGAGGTGGCTATTTACAAAGCTCTTATGTTTGTGGCAAAATTCAACCACACTTATGGTAATACATTTCAGTAGAAGCCAAAAATATCAACTATACTGCATGGGACAGGAGGGTTTGTAAACGAGAAAGTTTAATTTACCTATTTCAAGAAATGGTTTTACAAGAATGAAAATGTATCACCAACTGCCTCCTATAATATAGGTAGACAGTTTTACCCCTTTATAAAAGCCCTTAAGTTTGCAGTAGTCTTCTAATTTTACTAGACATTGTAAGCAGTATTCATTATGGCAGAGTAAAGTCTGTACACATACAAAGGCCACCTTAAGAGCATAGGTACAATATAGACTGCAACCTCAACATAACAGATGGGCTTTAAGATAAATGGTGAAAGATGTGTTGGTTGAAAAGAAACGAGATGTGTCATGTGTGAGTTTGTAAGATGTGATTGGTGAGGTAACAGGTTATATGTCAACAGTCAGAAAACTTAAAGTCCTACGATAACAAATGGGAAACAACGATAATGAATACGAAACTGACAATGAAGCGTTTTCATGATTCGTGCCTACCATATAATCGGCAATAAGAGATGTTTCACAGAGAGAAGATAAGACTAGGGAAAGTCATAAAAGGTCTTTGAAAATTGATCGTTACTAATGAGGAGTTAAAATTAATTTTAAAAAAATCTAGAAGTAAATGTAGAGTATATTCATTTCTTCAACACACACAACATAAAACAGAAACATACAATTATTCCCTCCCTCCCTCTCTCTCCCGCTCTCTCTCTCTCTATGTGTATACGTCTGTATGTATAAACGGGTGTGTGTGTATAGGTTTATGTATATATATTTATATATACTTGTGCTTGGATGTGCTTGTGTTTGTGTGTGTATGCGTGTGTGTGTGTGTATGTGTGTGTGTGTGTGTGTGTGTGTGCGTGTGTGTGTGTGTGTGTGTGTGTGTGTGTGTGTGTGTGTGTTTGTGTGTGTGAGTACGTGGAGTTGATCTACAGTTCCTGTCTTTGTGGAAAATAAAATAATCAACATGTCCCCCCACCCTCGAATTCACATACTTACTGCTGTAGTCCTTCAGTTTATCTAAGTCCTGTAAAAGAGCTCGGGTGGTTGGGCCTCCAACCAGGACTTTCCCGGGCCCCTTAAAGCCTCGTACATATACATATATATATATATATATATATAGTTTTAGGGAAAATAACCAATTTTCAAGAACTCATCGATGAAAATCCACTATCACATAGTTTTTACAAATTGAGTTTTTTACCTGTAATTTTGGATTTTGTCCCTAATATTATTATTATATATATATATATATATATATATATATATATATATATATATATATATATACATATGTATGTATATATATATATATAAGCGATTACCGTCCAAAGTCTAAAGAAAATAGTCTAATAATGTGATGTATAAACCTACGTTGGTGTAAGTGGTAGCATACTTGTCGCGAAAATGAAGAGACGTCGGTTCAAGTCAACGCGTTCGGAAAAAAAAAACAATTTCCGTTGAGGTCTTATATGTCCCATTATTAGACCGTTTCCTTTCGTCATTGCACGTTGATCGTTTATAAACTTTAAGCATATAAAAATACTATTAATATTATTTGCAGAATTGTAAAAGTCGATGCCGCTGAGTGTGTGTGTGTGTGTGTGTGTGTGTGTGTGTGTGTGTGTGTGTGTTGTTTACTTCATAGGAATTCAGAAACATTCCAGAGAACGTGAAACAACTCGTTTTTAACTATATAACTTGTAAAGCTGTAAATGATAGTGTATAAGTATTAGGTTTAAAATCTTTCTTGATGGAAAAGACCAACTGTATTGAACAGAAAATCGGATGCTGATAGAACACCGTTAGACACAATGCGCGTCCAATTCTTTCTTGATTGCATGTTGGCTCAAATCGTTTAATTGATTCGTGTTCTTATTTTCATGGAGGGTCTATGATCTTTTGGATAATACTCGTCAATTACAGGAATCCACTTGCTATCTGTGAAACGTGCTATATGTCCAGCCCATCGTTTTTTTTTTTTCGGTGTACTGTAAATTATACTGTTCTCTGCACCGCGTTTACATATTGATTTCAGATATACTCTTGCAATGATATTCTGTACGCCATTTTTTGATGGTATGAAATAAGCCTTCCATAACAATGAGATGTATGCAGTAATGAAATTTCTGAAAATGAAGTAGTCGAGATGCAATACACCAAAGTGATCAGAGTGGAAAACTTCAGATACATCGCAGGTATAGTTTTACTATCACCAACCGTATGAATTCTCATTCGGAAAGGTGTCAACAAGGACATACCAACCCTCCATATCTCTTCACCGCCTGTCCAGAAATGGCAACCAGAAACAATAGCTGGACAAGTGGCGTCAACATCAACGGCAAGCTACTAACAGACCAGCGATTTGTATATAATATCGTAAGTCATAGATGACCGTTGAGGCAATAGATAAGTGTCAGAGAAGGCTGATAGAACTATGCATCTATAGCTTAGCAGCAGGCCTGAATATGAACAAAATATACATAGTTCGAAGACGTAGTACAGTGTGTGTGTGTGTGTGTGTGTGTGCGTTTATGTATATATACCACATGGTTCTGGGTTCAGTCCCACTGCGTGGCACTGTGGGCAAGTGTCTTCTACTATAGCCCCGGGCCGACCAAAGTCTTGTGAGTGGATTTGGTAGACAGAAACTGAAAGAAGCTCATCGTATATATGTATATATACATACATATATATATATATATATATATATATATATATATATATATATATTGTGTGTGTGTGTGTGTGTGTGTGTACGTTTGTGTGTCCGTGTTTGTCTCCCCGATGTCGCTTGTCAACCGATGCTAGTGTGTTTACGTCCCCGTAACTTCGCAGTTCTGCAAAAGAGACCAATACACTAAGTACTAGGATTACAAAGAATAAGTCCTGGGGTCGATTTTCCCGACTAAAGGCGGTGCTCCTGCATGACCACAGTCAAATGACTGAAACAAGTAAAAGAGTAAAAAAGTATATATATAAATGTGTGTGTGTGTGTGTGTGTGCGTGTGTGTGTGTGTGTATGCATGTGTGTGTGTATGCATGTGTGTGTATGCATGTGTGTGTGTATGTATGTATATATACATATTACGTCATATATGTAAACATATATAAGCATGTTTGTACGTATTCAACTGCATTAATTCTAAGACTGTGAAAAGATGGATGTTTGCATGACATGAGCTTCTTTAATCGTCACTTCTGAACCCATCGTAGTAGCTGGAAATTTAATACGCATCACTCTAGGGGATCAGATTGATCAGCACATAAAAAAACGACTCTTCATCAGTTGTCGGCTGTTTTTCTAATCCAATGAAGAAATCAATGGGATAATTTTCCCCTTATACAGCACCTGCTGAAGATTCTTTTTAAAATCATTTTATACCAACATGCACATCTATTTGGATCACTGCTATACATTCAGCATCCTCATATTTTAATATCCAGATTGATTTTAATACGGACATACAACCTAGCAAGAACATTTGTGTATTTATATATTTATGAATTTTTATATTATAACTTGTGTATATGAATGCACCTATGTGTGCTGTGGAGTATTCCGACGCTTTGAAATATATTGATTGAATATGAACACTGACATTTGAAATTTGTTCTCTCTTTCTTGGTTTTACATATAGATAGATAGATAGATAGATAGATAGATAGATAGATAGATAGATAGATAGATAGATAGATAGATAGATAGATAGATAGATAGAGGGTGCGGTGAATGGACTGTCGTCTAAATTACGCAAAAATGAAAATAACGCTGACATCTCATTTTAACAGATATATTTACCAAAATCACATAAAAATATCTTGGAATACTAAAGAGTGAATTTATTCAATAAAATTGCCATTTGGCTTCAACCACGGCCTCCAGACAACTTCGGAACCTCCTGCTACTCTTCTGGACGTTCTCATTGTTTAAGTTGGTGAATACTATCATACTCCTTGCCTTCAGTTCGTCTTTGGTGTTACAAGAAGTTTTGTAGGTCTCTTGCTCAACTGCACTCCACACATAATAACCAAGGGGGTTACCGTCTGGGGAGTTGGGTGGGCAGATGTTACGGGTAATGTGGTCGCAGAAATCGTCTGACAGAAATTGTCTTGTGTGGCATGGTGCAGAGTCCTGCAACCAGAGTCTACCATCAGCCACACTCTTGACCCAGGACAGTACAACCTCCATCAGGCACTTGATGTAGGCTTCCTTCTTGAATGTGAGGCCCTGTGTAAAGAGAAATGGTGGCATACCTTCGCCATCACTAGTGATCACTCCAAACGCCATGATTTTGATTGGATGTGTGATTTTCATCACTTTCGGTACATGTCTCCAGATTGCACTGCCCTCAGATTGACACCCAAGCACTCTGAAAGAAAAAGGAGAGAGAAAAAGAGGATAAGGCGAAGAGGGAGAGTACTGCGAATTAAGTGTATACAATTGTGCATTAAGTATATATAAACTACATTAAGCGATCGTCGTATTTTACTTCGCTTCACTTTTCAATGATTAGCAGGTGAGCGACTATATTTCCGTACACAACACAGGCTATGCTTTCAGACTTTTTGGAAAAAGTTTTCAGAAATAACCCAATAAGTCAACCACTTATTCCGTGAAATATTCACGCGTCCCGCGAGTAATATATAATTAGCCAAGCCTCCTTTACGTTCCAAGTGTAATAACGATCGACGATTACTTTGTTGTACGCCCTTAATTAGACGTTAAATTATTCTGCTAATTTAGCGATCGTTCCCAGCAACAATATATGGTTTGGTATATTTTCTGACAAAAATATGCGCATTCGTTCACTTTCAACGTTAAACATTTTAATATAAGCTGCTGTTGCTGTGTGGTAAGAATCTTGCTCCCCAACCACATAATTCCGAGTTCATTCCCACTGCACAGCACATAGAACCGTAGTCTTTTACCATATCTTCTTCGACCAAAACCTTGTGAGTGGTTTTGGTAGACGGAAACTCAAAGAAGCCTGGTATATATGCATGTGTGTGTGTGTGTGAGTGTGTGTGTGTGCATCTGTGTTTGTACGCCATCCCCGCGCCATCGCTTGACAACAGATACTAGTGTGTTTATGTCCCCGTAACTTAGCGGTTCGGTAAGAATGTACGATAGAATAAGTACTAGGCTAACAAAAATAGGTACTGGGGTTGATTTCTTCAACGAAGACCCTTTAAATGTCTGAAACAAGTAAAAGAATAAACAAAAACAACAAAAAAATAGATATACATAGGAGACAACTTAGATTTTGCTGCAGTAATATTATATCCAAGGGGAAAAAACTCTTGTTTCCTTATATACATGTATGCTAGGAGTTACTTCCCATAGACTAACATTCAACGCCTTCACTCACTAGCAATTTTAAATATTTACTGCAATTTTTTTTTTTTATTAATTATTGGTTATTTGTATCACGCTTCATATTGCCTACTAGTATGTTTATGCTCATCATCAATTATCAAACTGTATTAGTTAAAGTACATAGCTATGTATGTATTTATGTATGTATGCATGTATGTACGGATAACTAGAGAGGTATATAGACAGACAGACAGACAGACAGACAGACAGACAGACAGACAGATAGATAGATAGATAGATAGATAGATAGATAGATAGATAGATATTATTATAGTTAATTTCTTGTAGTTTATGTATGATTTAGAATATCTGTTGTCGAAACCACTAACGTGTGTGTGCGTATCTGTTTGTTTGGATGGGGTTATGTAGTGTGTGGAAATGTGCGTGAGTCTTCAGGGGTTCGATAAGAGATATTCACAATCATACAGAAGCTACAATAAATTAATCAACATATAAAATAGCTGCCTAACTATCTCTTTATTTATCTATTTAACCATCTATCTATCTACCTATCTATCTATCTATCTATCTATCTACCTATCTATCTATCTATCTACTCATCTATCGGTCTATCTATTTACATATCTATCTATCTAATCTCGTCATGGACGGAGGGTAGACACATCGACTCCCATGTAAGTTGCATTTTTCACCTCTTAAAGGACCTATTTTGTTTTTAAATTTTGTATACGTTGTGTATAACACAAAATACTTTGTGAACTTATATTTTTCAAATCGGAAATAGCTCTATTTAGAGCCTTATTTCCAAAAATTCAAAAACATCTTTCTCGATCCTAGCCATATGCTGTAAAGCAAATATGGCTATGGTATACAACAAGTCTGATTTCCCGCCTCTAATGCCAGAGGCGAAAGAACTTAATGCCGTTTTTTGTTTATTTTTTAAAGAAAAGCTCTACAGTTGTATTTGTCCCCTCTGTGTGCAGCCCTGTGTGGCTAATAAAAGAAAGTTATCTATCTATCTATCTATCCATCTATCTATTTATCTATTTATCTATCTATCTATCTATTTGTCTACCTACACACAAGTGCGCATGTTTGCGCGCGCCTGCGTGGCATGCGAACGCATGCGGATGCACGCGGACGAACGCGTAAATGTATGGATTTATGTGTATTGATTTCTGTGTCCAAGTGGGATGTACTTAATTTTATATTAGTAAATACATGAATTCATATTTCTACCTATTTGCATAGCTTTAATAAAACAATATTTTTACGTATTGTGTCTGCATAAACTTTTCTACATTGATGTGCTTGTGTGTGTGTGTGTGTGTGTGTGTGTGTGTGTGTGTGTGTGTGTGTGTGTGTGTGTGTGTGTGTGTGTGTGTGTATGTGTGTGACTTTATAGTTTGATATTTCTTTATCCTAAATTTCTATTGATAAACAAGAGAACGCGCTGTCAGCTGTTGGCAAGCTCGACCCAGTTATGTTGTCTGACTTTTGTGCAAGCATCTCTTAAAACAACGCTTTGTTCCAATTAACAGGCCCATTCTATTTCTTGCTCTCTGGTAGTTTCAGAATATCGAAAAGGCCGATAGTAGAGAATAGATAGCATTAAATATGTTTATCGATACGCTCAGTGATAGATAGATAGATAGATAGATAGATAGATAGATAGATAGATAGATACATTTCTTTTATTAACCACACAGGGCTCAACAAAGATGGGACAAATACAATGTAGAGCTTTTCTTTTTGGGAGGGGGAAGGGGCAAAAGTAGGGAGTGTCGATGAAAAGGGATCGTAGGAAGGAAAAAAGTGGGGAGTTCGATCAAAAGCGGTCGAGAAAAAAAAGATAGATAGATAGATATGTATGTATGTATTTATATATCAGTATATATATATATATATATATATATATATATATATATATATATATATATATATGTATATGCTGAATTTTATATATACGTATATACACAAACAAATAGACACACAAACAGACAGATAGATAGACAGACAGATCGATCGATCGATAGATAGATAGATACATTTCTTTTATTAGCCACACAGGGCTCAACGAAGATGGGACAAATACAATGTAGAGCTTTTCTTTTTGGGAGGGGGAAAAAAGGGGGGGTCGATCAAAAGGGATCGTAGGAAGGAAAAGGGGGTAGTTCGATCAAAAGGGATCAAAAAAAAAAAAAAAAAGGGCGATCAATAGGGATCGTGTATCACACAGTAATGTTCTCGTGTAAAAGGAGGGGAGGACAGTTTAGGTTTGGCCGTGGAAAGAAAAGCCTGCGGAAAAGACCACGGTAACCTTGGTCAATATTCTCATTGAAGAAACTATAACAGTAAGTGACTCTCTTTTGCCTTTTTGTTTTCTTTTTTTTTCTTGGATTTTTTTTTGATTTTTTTTAGATAGATAGATAGATAGATAGATAGATAGATAGATAGATACATGCATACATACGAACATACATACATACATACATACATACATACACAAATTGACGCACACTTATTCCCGGGCTCACATACAATACATGCATACAAAAATGTATACCTAGATACACACATAAATGTATTAGGTTGGAAAGGCAGCTCTGTCTCATCTTTTACCTGATCACTTTGCGGTACTTTTTCCGATACTTACTGTGAAATAAGCATTAACTATTTACATTTCAATGTTTTTTCTTTCTCTTTCTCTGCAGATTACCTTACACTTTATGGATTAAATTCGTATCGATTTTATCCTTTTAAATGAGTTAAGATCAAATCCATATCAGCCACTGCATGCCGTATGAATTCAAATGGGTCTCTTCAGCGATGGAAGCAGCAAGAAATATTCTTTCTGTCTATAAAAATAATGTTTTAAATGCCTGGCCATCCCAACGATCGTTTTACCCATTTCGCACGAGAAATTTTACCTGGTAGATTCTTCTCGATATCAGCGACAAACTTCAGTCAATATTGTCCATCAGAAACCGTAGTTGACGAAAATTCAAAGCAAGCTACGCATAAAGCAGTTCACTTCAAGTGAAACCACGATCTAAAAACACCTTCAAGCACTAGAAAAAGTTTCTAAACTTGCTCGATGATCCTTCATCATCTGAGTGCTTCTCTGTTTAATCGAAGAGTTGCTTTCTGTTCGTTATTGAAGTGTAAGCTTACTACCGAAATTTCCCTGGATAAAATCGCCATGTGATGGAAAGTGTGTTCTCTATAAATCGTATCTATAAAACGACAATGGTTAGGACCCGATGAAAGTTTATAATCCATTCCCAACCAAGAGTACACCCACAAAATGTTATGTTCTGTGGCTGGCGGGGTTTGAAGGGTGTCATCTTTCATGAGGGTTTAAACAAAGCAAAACAGTTAATGCGAAGAGGTACTGTCGCGAATTGCAAGCATTGCACCAAATTTTGCAGAGAAGGCGCCAATCATTGCTCAACAAGTTTCCCATACAGGATAATGCGAATCCACGCCTAAGTCATTCAGAAAAATATTATGACACAAAATATGGAAAGTTTGTCTCATTATCCTTGCTTTCTTGGCCTGGATCCATCTGAATATCATCTTTTCAGATCATTGCAACATTAATTAGATGAAAAAAACAGTTAATTGATTGTGGTGGAGTTAAAAATGATATCACGCGTCTTCTTTATTTTGAAACATAAAGAATTTTACGCCCGGGGTATCAACAAACAGCCAAGTAGATGGGGTTCTGCAATAAATAGTGGCAGAAAATATTATCTTCATCAATTACATCAATTAAGATGAATGACGCATTTGTTTCTTTTTCCCCATCTTGAAATGCGACAGGGCATTCTTTCTAATATGTTTGTGTGTATATATATATATAAATATATATGTATATATGTATGTATATATGTCTGTATGTATATATGTTTGTATGTATGTATGTATGTATGTATCTATGTATGTATGTATGTATGTATGTATACGTATATGTATCTTTGAATACATAAAAACACGCATATTTTCATACTCGCATATTTTCATACTCACATAAGTACATGAATACAGAAGAGACTCATTAATTGAAGCCAGCCTTGAAAAGAGTATAATGTTAAAACAGTGTATCATTGAAGCCATTTATTATAGCACGCTCCAAGACGGTCATTGATAAATAATCCTTTATTCTTTCCTTTTCGTCAACATTGCTCTTCCGCATATGTTAAAAGTACACCGATATGTAACACTGGGCCTTTGTGTAAAATTTGAAAATGCGTACATTTAAACCATGGAGTGATACAAACAGAAAGCTTATCCTAAGAATGCTGAATAGGCGATGTTTATGAGGGAGGTTCAAATATTCACTACTCTTTTACTTGTTTCAGTCATTTGACTGTGACCATGCTGGAGCACCGCTTTTAGTCGAATAAATCGACACTACGACTTATTCTTTGTAAGCCGAGTACGTATTCTATCGGGCTTTATTGCCGAACCGCTAGGTTAAGGGGACGTAAACACACCAGCATCAGTTATCAAGTGATGTTGGGAGGAGAGACACAGACACAAATACATACACACACATACATACATACATACACAATATATATATATATATATATATATATATATATGACGGGCTTCTTTCAGTTTCCGTCTACCAAATCCAGTCACAAGGTTTTGGTCGACCCGAGGCTATAATAGAAGACACTTGCCCAAGTTGCCACGCAGGGGACTGAACCCGGAACCATGTGGTTGGTAAACAAGCTACTTGCAACGCAGCCACTTCTGCGCCTAAACCCGGAACTATGTGTTTGGCAAGCAAGCTACTTATTCTACAGTCATTCCTGCTGCATACTTTATACGTAAGTAGGATGTAGTGCAAGAAGCATTCCTTGATATTTTCAAATACTACGTCTTTCCATTATGGAAAGAATTTATTTGTCTTTCTAGGTTGGTGTAATTGAACTGAAGAGTTCAATTTCTGACGGTTCTCTTTTTAGGGACAATGTTTATCTTATATGGAATGTCATGATAATGTACTGGTTACGCCTTTTACTAGATATGAAGGTAGAAGAAAAGGAAGCGTTGGTAATATTTTATTGACAGAAAATGTCGGTGAGATCTAAGAAACTTTAAATACAAGAGATGTAGGATTGATGGAGTCCCCAGACAACCAACTCAGGTCGGAGGTTCAACATTTTCTCGAGGTCCCTCGCAACGACTTTCATTTTGTTGAGGTTCTCAATAAGAAGGGGAAACGGTTAAGCTGATACAAAATGGATTGGAAACATTTTCTTTTCCATAGATGTGTAATTTACCCGGACGTAATGAGAATATAACGAAATCAATTACAATCATAAACAAAATTGTTAAGAAGTAATTGAAGAAAGTCCGTTAAAATATTTGGTTTTATGGTCAAATGTCATCAGTTGTTATTTTTGTTTTTTAATTCTAAGTCAAGATAATTCTGGCGTTGCCAATCCTGTTTTGGTTATTTTTTTTTATTTCTTATTTGTTTATTTATTTGGTATATCTAGTTGTATGTTATCAAATATGCCTTTTCCCGCTTTGTGTGGTTTGAGAAATATTTGGCTGCTATTGCTAGCAGCTAGAAATCAAATTTAGGATCCCTTGTAACGGTAATCATTGCTCATGTTGCGCACGTGCGTATGTGTGAGGTTGTATACGAGATGATATAGAAGGGCAAGGAGTTTGTGGATATGCCTACGCAGAAAATTAAGTAAAATAAACATCGAATGCACCGAATCTCTTTGAGGAGGAGCAGATTTCTGAAAAGATTAATGGATAACCTCTTGAATTCAAAGATCCGACACCAATATCATGGGCGTTACGGCTTTTGAAATTGTGCGATTGAAAATGCCGACGTTTCAAGGTGCGAAAGAAATTAAGTGCTTAGAGAATAAGATATATATATTGTAAGTGATATATACTGGTAGGTGCTGATACTAAATAATAAAAACAGTTTAAGATAAAGCAGACATTTTTATTCACTGGTAATTACGTATGTATCTATGTATGTATGTATATATGGATGGATGGAGATAAGTCGCAATCACCAGTTCCAGAGATCGAATCTACTGCGTGACGTGAATTGTAATTTTTTTGTATAGTCTCTCGCCTCCGTTCAACCCAAACCTTGTGAACGAAATTGGCTAAACAGAAACTGTACAGAAACTTGTCTGTGAAGTGTACGTATAGTTCTAATGTCAAATCGTGACACAAAATACACGCTGATTTGGCGTTTAGTGTACACGTACCTGAGATATACTTAGCAGCCGATTGCACTTTCATTTGAAGAATCGAATACTCAGGTGATGAAGCAATGTTTATCATCGAAACTAAAATAAGAGCTATTATGCACATGTCTGAATTTATGTGTATGTATGTATGTTATTTCTTTACTGCCCACAAGGGGCTAAACATAGAGGGGACAAACAAGGACAGACAAACAAGGACAGACAAACGGATTAAGTCGATTATATCGACCCCAGTGCCTAACTGGTACTTATTTAATCGACCCCGAAAGGATGAAAGGCAAAGTTGACCTCGGCGGAATTTGAACTCAGAACGTAGCGGCAGACGAAATACCGCTAAGTATTTCGCCCGGCGTGCTAACGTTTCTGCCAGCTCGCCGCCTTTATGTATGTATGTATGTATGTATGTATGTATGTATGTATGTATGTATGTATGTATGTATGTATGTATGCAGGTAGGTAGGGAGGGAGGGAGAAATGGGAAGGAGACACACTCCTAGCTAGGTAGATGTTAGGTCGGTGTGTAAGTATGTGGGTAGGTGTACTCATGGGTTTGTCTACAATTTATTTTCTAATACAATAAATATCCGATTTCGGACGCGTAAACAAGGCCCTTTCATTAGAATATACACAATATCCTCTAGGCTGGCACGTGCGATTCGTTGCACATCTGTACATCTGCACAAGTAAATGAGTGTGTACTTCTCATGTCACTACAAAAGCTAAATAAATAACAGCGTAAACTTACCTGTAGATACAAACTGAGAATAAGGATTGTCTTGAAGACAAGCATTGTTTATTTTCACACCTATCCAGAACGAAATTGCTAAGTACAGAGAAAACGAAAAGCAGATACAGACTTTTTGAAGTTTATGTTAACACATTAACAGTAGTTAGCGTTTCTATAGTATAGCTAAAAACAGCCACAATGTTTTCGGTATTTTTAGACCGAAGGAACCTTATTGTCGTCGCTCGGACTGCAAGAAATAACAATCAAAATTCCTTTCACCCAAATACGTCTTATTGTCTTAATAGAAAAGACGCCCTGGATATTATAGTTCCGGATATTTGGTAAAACAGATGGTGGCCATGAGTGGATAATCATGGGGGAAATTTTCTCGTTTAAATGTTTAATTATTCAGTGCTAACCAAGGGTCAAACGACAACACCAGTTACTGTATTTTCTAAAACCATGTACGATAGCACATCATTACAGTTTTATAGTGACAACACGATTTGTACTTTTTGTGCCGAGCAATTACACCCAACAAAATAGCTACAAGCCAATAGTTGTGTGGTAAGAAACTTGCTTCCCAACCGCATGGTTTCGGGTTGTCCCATTGCATGGCATCTTAGGCAAGTGTCTTCTAATAGAGCCTTGTGAGTGGATTTCGAAAGCAGAAATTGAAAGGGAATCCGCCTTTTGTGTTCTAAAATGAAGAAAAACACGTTATATTTACCTTTTGTTTCCTTTTTTGTTTCCTCCTGACATAAGCCAAAAGAGCAATGTCTGGAAAATGCACAAAGTGAAAGCGTCAGTCTAGCGTCAGTCTAGCATCTAAATCCGCAAACATTACGTAAATTTTCACCTCGAATTTTTGCATAAACTGGCTTTGCAAGCAGAATTGGTACAGAAACAATTGTAACGAATCATTAAAGCTGTGTTAAAGAATTTCTTTGTCTTATTATTTGGATTATAATTTACTCTTTATGTATATATATTTCGTATATCTAAGCCAAATGGTTTATTTGTTTAGTTGATTCATTGTCTTTCTCTCCTCCCTCCATCTCTCTCTCTCTCTCTATCTCTCTCTTATATATAAGGGGGAGCACTCCGTCGGTAACGACGACGAGGGTCCCAGCTGATACGATCAACGGAACAGTTTGCTCCTGAAAGTAACGTGCGAGAGGCTGAGCACACCTCAGACACGTGTACCCTTAATGTATTTCTCAAGGCGATTCGGCGTGACACAGAATGTGACAAGGCTGGCCCCTTGAAGTACAAGTACTACTCATTTTTGCCAGGTGAGTGGACTGGAGCAACATGAAATAAAGTGCCTTGCTCAAGGACACAACGCGTCGCCGGGAATTGAACTCACGACCTTACAATCGTGAGCTGAGTGCCGCAATCATTAAGCCACGCACCTTCACTTTATACTCACACACGCCCATACACACGCACACACACGCACACACACACACATAATTTCACTTCCAGATCTCCTTCAACTTAACACGCTGACACCATTATTATGATCGATATTCAACTCCATGCCTCCGATTTTCACACACTGAACTCTTTTATAACAAAATCATTAACAGAAGAGAAATGATTTCAACACTAAATCAATACACCATAACTGACTTATTTTATTTATCTCGCGCTCAACTTCTGCTTAGAGGAGAATCATTAAGTTTGAGTAACTTATCACAGACCAGAAAAGTCTAGATTTAAAAATGAGATTGACAGCTGGTTACTGTTGAAAGCCGTATAACAATGCAATGCCAGGAGAACGAAGGGACCTGAAACTTGAAATCGAAACCTGTTACTTGTCTCAGCTCGATAACTTATTATGTTTTCATCAACGATTCGACCACACCTACTACTCTCGAATATTCTAAATTCTTAAATACACATATTTCTGGAACTCTTTATACATTGTTCAAAACTACGTCTCACATTGTTGATCAAGCATGGCTCAACAACAAAATATTGATCTCTCTTTCTCCTTTCTTATATGTGTGGTTGTTTCTGTGTGCATATATTTCTCTGTGTGTATATTGTCAATGATCCCACCTGTTGTATTTCTATTCACTTCACTTTTTGCCTTATAATATTTCAGCTTATATGTCACCGCTTGTTACTTCTTCGACATTTCGATAGATATCAGGAATAGGTCGATGAAGAAGCTGATTGCACCAACCTCCTCTTTCAAATTAGCAATAATCTGCAATAATGTTTGTTTTGTCATTCCCTTTTCCTTATGTTCGTTATACATTTAGAGCTAATACACTTTGTATAGTTGAGATTTGAGTAGCATTTTTAACAGATAATGCTACTCAGGCTAATTATAGGCGCACGAGTGGCTGTGTGGTAAGTAGCTCGCTTACCAACCACATGGTTCTGGATTCAGTCCCGCTGCGTGGCACCTTGGGCAAGTGTCTTCCACTATAGCCTCGGGGCGACCAAAGCCTTGTGAGTGGATTTGGTAGACGGAAGCTGATAGAAGCCCGTCGTATATATATATATATATATGTGTGTGTGTGTGTGTGTGTGTGTGTGTGTGTGTGTGTGTGTGTGTGGCTGTCTGTCTGTATTTGCGTGTCTGTGTTTGTCCCCCAACATCGCCTGACAACCGATGCCGGTGTGTTTACGTCCCCGTAACTTAGTGGTTCGGCAAAAGAGACCAATAGAATAAGTACAAGGCTTACAAAGAATAAGTCCTAGAGTCGATTTCTTCGACTAAAGGCGGTGTTCCAGCATGGTCACAGTCAAATGACTGAAACAAGTAAAAGAGTAAGAGTAAAAAGAGATAATGGCTTCCAGCTATATTTTAGGTTACTGAAAAGGTCTTGTTTTTAATTTATAACTTCGATAATAGATGACTGCAGACTCACCGTTTATATCGACAATAGATACTCAGTTATTCGTCCAAGTGAATTGGAATTTGTGAAATTAACATCTGAGTGCTTGAACAATTACACGCGCGTACCCTCAACGCAATTTATGAGGCCACATCAGCAGGACACAGTGAGACAACTCTGGAGCTTTGAAATGTAGGTATAATCCAGGGAAAGATAGAAAAAGAAGCACGTGACAGGACTTTTTATAGTAAAGGATTGGTGCTCTAGTTATCAACTCACACAGCACGAAAGACAAAGTTGACCTTGTTGGTATGTGAATTCGGCGAGACATGACATGGAGACCGAGTGCCACACAAGCAAATCTGTCCGACGCTCCAACGATTCCGCCAATTTGGTTTTTACTCAATAAGCCATTTGTAATTAACATTAGAATTAAATCGATATGCCATGAAGTTCGTATATTTTACAAAAGACTTTAGTGGCCTCTTTGATAAGAAACAAAATAACTTCAACAGACAATCGAAAACCGCTTGAATAGATGAAATGATACAATTCGCGAAAAGATGACAAAAGCTCTTAAAAATTCTTACTTTATGTTATGTTACCGGATGTTACCTATATAACAGCTACGTTATTGGTTGTAAAACATTCCAACAGTAATGTTTAGTTTTAATGTTAATATAATAAAAAAGAAAAAACATAAACACAGTCAGTTAGAACTAATATCAAAGTACAGGATCATGGCTTTTGTTTCAATTGTATATCTGTCTTTGATATACCTCCAACATTGGCACCGTGCCTAACCAAAAGAAAACAATATCAAAATATCTATTAAGAAGACCATTCGATTTTGTGATACGCTTCGTATAATTTTTGCTATTGTGTTTGCTGATGTAAGCAATCATCCGCTGTCTTAATAGTTTCAATTCCTTCTCTGAAGTTAGTTTTATAACTGATTTCTTTGTTTGCTTTTTGTTTTTTGTTCTTTTTGTGCTCATTAATTTCGAGTTCCCATTGTAATTTATACCATTGCAGCTTTTAAATAACCATTTTTTTTTTGTCTCTCTGAACACCTCTACAGCATTATCACACATTCACTTTTTCATTCATTATCTCAACATTTATAGAGAAACTTTCATCAGAAAGCCTCAAGGGAATAACCTTGCTTTATTACTACAAATTCTTACATATGGAGATTAGTAATATTTTGAAGATAAATGGAGCTAAAAATATATATTTAAAAAGGACTCTCTAAGCTTAGGGATAGAATTTACTGTTTCAACGGTATGCTTTCTAGCAGCTGGATATATTTTGTGAGTAATCCCAATGGCAGACTATAGACAGCTGCTTGATACCGCTAAGAAGAAAAAGAAACAAACAAAATGTGACCGACATATATTTCTACTATTTAGTACAGAAGATGTTCTGTTTAATGAGATTTTTAAAAGTACTTTGCACAAAAAGCATTTAAGAAAAGAAGGCTCAGTCATGGCTCTGGGTGCAGTCTTGATTAGTCTTTAAAAAGTTTGCTTCGTAGAGAGATGTTTACAGGTTCAGCGGCACTTCGCAGCATATTTAAGTCGACCAAATGCTTTGTGAGTAACTATAACAAACGGAAGCGATGTATACGTATATACATATACTTCTACATAAATTTGAATCGATAATGAGTGAGTCTCTACATAGTTGCTCGCCGTACTCGAAGTAGCGATCATATCACCCAGTAAAACTAAAAGGACGGCTTTGTATAATGTAGACTAACGCATACAATAAATAAACATGCAGACAGTCCCGTAACTATTTGACTTCTTGCTGTAACCTCACATCATACTTATCTAAATACTATTCATGTTGGTATTGGATGAAAGGTTTTAACTTCGACTGAATAGATTGGTATATTTCTTTTGACAGCTGAATAGATCGGGTTTACAACTACCTTTCAATGTATTGACATAGATATGCGCAAGGTTACTTATTGAAACTATACAACATTGAATTGCATCTCATTTGCATAATATTATATATGGACTGAGTGCGTATATATTTGCATTTGCATACGTCTATGTATGTATATACATGTATATAGAGAGATAGATAGATAAATACATGCATACATATATACATACATACATACATACATACATACATACCAGGCACATGCCACCTGGGTAAGCAAGGTAGGCAATGCCTACCCTGAATAAAATAGATCGATAGTTACATTTTCCTTTTATGGCAAAATATGCACATAATTCAATAAAATTATGTACGTTAATCTGATTATTATACATAAAATGCAAAATATGTGAGAGTTTTTTTTTGTGGATTATGTAGGTATAATTCGCACCTGCTTTTCAATCTCAGTATTAAAGCTATTCATAGTACTGCTGTAGTACACGTGCTGTGTATATTCCTACAACAATGCTTTATTTATGCGCTATAAAGGCAGAAGTAAATCTGCCTCCAACTCAGTCGCACGCCTGCGTTTCGCGTAATTTTTTGTGTTTTACTACATAAACGTCACCAACTGCCTACCCTGAGTAATTACCCACGACACGTACCTGATACATACATACATACATATGTACACTATATACACACACGTATATTTCCAAACATATATATATACACATACATACACACAAGAACATATACACACGCCACACGCACATACGTACGTACATATCTATATATATATATATATATATTACAAATTAAAAGGGTAAAGGATTATCAATTTATTAATTAATAAATCAATTAACAATTAATAATTTTTTCCAAGCCCATCGGTATGAAAGCACCATTATTGGTGGAGAACTTATTTAAAAGCTCATATATATTTATAAACATAATTAAGGGATCAGCAAATATTTGCTTCACCATATACCGAAGTTCAGAAATAGCAGCTAAAAAAGCTGAGAATCCCACAGATAGCATCACTTGTAACTCACAAAGGCAAAAACAAGAAGAAAAAAACAATGAAAAACTAACTTGGTAAAAATTATTAATTGTTAATTGATTTATTAATTAATAAATTGATAATCCTTTACCCTTTTAATTTGTAATAATTATTCACTCCCTGTTAGTATACGCAGCTTTTTTAGCTGCTATTTCTGAACTTCGGTATATGGTGAAGCAAATATTTGCTGATCCCTTAATTATGTTTATATATATATATATATATATATATATATATATATATATATATACATATATATACATATAAGGTCATCCCATAAGTTCGGTCCGGATTTTGAATAAAGTGATCAAATGTTATATTTAATTTAAATTTAATCATCACGGTGGTGCACCAGCATGACCGCAGCCACTTGGCTGAAACACATAAATAAATAAATAAATAAATCAATGTACTTTCCCTGATTATCTATGACTTCCTTCTATCTATTTACAAGCTTTTTAATCCCTCCAATGTAAAACTCTTTTGGTTTGAAAGCGAAGAATTCTGAAATGTCAATTTCGACCTCCTCCTGGCTTGCGAAAGTTATGTCCCCCAAATGATTCTGTAAACTATGAAACTACATTGCATCACCGCACCCTGTTCAATTAATCTATGTATATCCGGGTAAACCAATATTTTCAAAATGATTACAGGTTAAATTATAGCAATCAGGTCGACATTTACGTTTAAGCAAGACAAATGCAAACATACAAAATATAAAGATTAATCATAGACCGATTACGTTGTCACCACTTACGTAATTGTCTGCAACACTTCAGTATGATCGTGTTGGCAATATAATTTGCAGAACTATAAATTGATCTTTTAACTGTATATCACTGCATATCTTTCTCGCATTCTCTCCAGGCTGTAGAGCTTCAATTCTTTTAGCCTTTCCCAGTAACTCATCTGTTTCCCTCAATCATTCTTCTTTGTATAATGGCACTGGATTGCCTCAAGTTCCGCAACCAGTTTGGAACTCCACGGCGACCACAGTTAGGAGCAGTAATCCAAACAACTGAAAGCAAAAGTTCTCCATAGCAGTAGCAAGATATCCTCATTTCTGGTTCTGAATGATATAAGAATCCATCGAGCAGTTCCCACAACGTTGCCATCTTGGTAATATGTACACGGAATGTTGCAGCATTATTCAAGAGGATTCCCAGGTCAGTCATTGATTCAAACTCTGGGAGTGCACTACCAATTGGTCCTATGTATTCCGATTGCAGTCTGTTTGTGGCCTGATAGTGGAGTGCTTGAAATATATCAGAAATGAAATGCATGTCTGGGAGAGCCACCAGAAACAGTTGTGATCCCAATACAGTTCCTTGAGGAACTCCGATGCAGATTGGTGTCCCCTGCAGAGAGAGCACCATTGACTGCGACTGTCTGACTTCCCAGTTTTCCAGTGATACTAAGGTCATGTATTATGTAATACGTGACCTTGGTATCATCCTCTGAGCAACTTTGTCAAAGGCCTTGGCAAAGTCGAGATATATCACATCCACATTTGAATAGTTGAACTATTGTTTCAGCACCCAGTGATATTGTAGTAGCTCTGCAAGGCAGCCCCTCCTCGGGTGGAAACCATGTTGTGTGTTTGTAAGCGAGCTATTCTCTTCTAGAAACGTGTTCAGTCTCATTCTGACAATGCTTTGCATGACCTTACGACATGTGGAGCCAGAAAGATAGGCCTGTAATTTTTTATATTTTTCTCTGTTTCCGCCTTTATGGATAGGGCACATAAAACCCCCATTTGACATTTTCGGAAGTTTTCCACATGCCAGGAAGCTATGAAAAAGTATCTACAGTAGTGCTTCAAGAGATTTCTTGCATTATTTTAGAACTGTCGGAAATAGATACATATATAGACGTGTCATTATGAATCAGAACAATGTATGTCAGGTATTGTGCATAATATGTGTGTGTGTGTGTGTGTGTGTGTGTGTGTGTGTGTGTGTGTGTGTGTGTGTCTAGGGTGAGGGTACAGGTGTGGGTGTGTGGTATACAGTTCGCTTCCTAATCACATGTTTCCGAATTCAATCTCACTGCGCGGTACCTTTGGCAAGTGTTTTCTACTATTGCCTTGTGAGTGGATTTGGTAGACGGAGAACGGGAGGAGCCTGTCGTATGTGTTTGTCTATACATACATATATATATATATATATATATATATATATATATATATATATATATATATATATATATAGATAGATAGATAGATAGATAGATAGATAGATAGATAGATAGATAGATAGATAGATAGATAGATATGTCTGTGTGTGTGTGTGTGTGTGTGTGCGTGTGTGTGTGTCTGTCTGTCTGTCTGTATGTGTGTCTGTGTGTAAACACGTGCCATATGTGTCAGACTACAGTGTATCAGCTGACACCAAACCTCTCCGATTTTACATGGCCTCGACACTGATTAGTGAAAGACTCTGTCCGCGCTGTATTGAGTGGCAAATGTCATAGCGTCAACAGATCAAAATATTAAATATTTTCCCCTAATCTGTGTTAAATGAATACAAGTATTTACTAACTGCATCTGCATATTTGTGTATATAGATCATTTTGTTTGCAGTTTTAAATACCGACGGAACACGCAAGAAACGTTTCCCTTAGGTTAAGAACTCGGATTCATACACATAGTAAGAAAATAAAAATTACTATTCTTTTGCAAACACAAGAAACTTCATCAAATGTTTGCGATATCTTTATAATAATAACATTCAAAATCTGTCTGTCTGAATGTCACTGGGAATTTAGTGAAAAGTGCAGTATGACAAAAATATACTCCAAGTGATTACAAGGTCTTTTTCCTAAAATAATTCCGATATATTTCTGGGCACTGCAGCCATACTCATATGCAACCATATTCATATGTAAACATTCTGATGATGATGGGCATACATGCGCTGAGACTACATCACCAGCGTTTCCTTGATGGTGAGCAATTGTAGTTACTCTTTGTTGTCGGTATCACTTTTCTGCAATCTCTCTGGCTGAGATACAGTCCTTAGTGGTATCAGGCACACACAGTCCTCTCTCAGTCGGGTTATGCGTTCGGTGGTATTTCCAATCCGGCGTTTCTCTAGAGGTTTAGATGCGGGTAAGAGCGATGGGTATGCCGGGGAGAGTATGGGGGTCTTTGCGGATTAACTGGCGGGTCTGTACCGGAAGACATAAACGGGGTCCACTAGAGGTTTAGGAAGTGTCCATCATCTGGAGAAGTATACATTGTTAGAACTGCTACTGTTGTACTTCTGTTTACACGCACCTTTACGTGGCCCAATAATGTTTTGTCCAATCCCATCGCCAATGTTTTTGAGAAAACTTAACGATTAATAAAGAAAAGATTATAATTATTACTTGTATTTTTATCATTGATTTGACTTATGTTCGTTCTCATTTCTGGTAACATTTACGTGGGTAGTGGGTTACCACCTGTAAGCTTAGGTATCCACAATCTTCCAATAGTCTTTCAAGTACTTAAGGACATCCTGATAATCTTTCTTTTCTCTAAGAGGCGAACTTTCTGTAGAAAGTGTATTCTCTTCCAGTCTCCTTCAACTAATTGTCTATACCTTTGCTTACAGTTCCCAATGCACCAAATATTATAGGCACAACCTTTACAATGTTCATGTTCTGTTATTATTATTATTATTATTATTATTATCATTGTTATTATTATTATTATTATTATTATTATTATTATTATTATTATTATTATTATTATTATTATACAGAGACCACAATGTTATGATCTGTACGGTTGACCTACATAGGCACATAGGCAGGGATTCGGATAGTGGTGGTTGAACATGACATGTATTCCTGGCGCATCAAGCTTTCAGAGAACGGCTTAGCAAGTTAGTCCATCGCAAGTTGACGGGTGCAGTCAGCAACCGATGGTGGTGGGGGGGGGGCCCTGAAACGGGCGATTAGAGTAGAAGCTGTAGAATTTAGCAGAGAACTAGCGATTTGTTTTTTTACCCTTGTGGCAAAAATTTGAAATAATTATCTCCACCTTAGGGTGGTGAGATGGCAGAATCGTTAGCATGCTGGACGTAATATTTATCGGTATTCCGTCCACCGATACGTTCTCAATTCAAATTCCGCCGAGGTCGACTTTGCATTCATCCTTCGGGGTCGCTAAATCATGTATCAGTGAAACACTGGAGTTGATATAATCGACTAGTTCCCTTCCCAATCAATTTGAGACCATGTGCCTCCAGTAGAAATGATTATTATTCTTATATTTTCATTATATTTTATTTATTACTGTATTTGTCCCCACAGACAAATCAACACCAACCGTGGCTTCGAAACTAGTTTGTGTTCTTTTCCTGGAAACGAGAAACTATATTCTTAACATGATGATTGTATGTATTTTCCCATTGATATTTACGTTTTGCACATTTGAAATACTATGACATTTTCTAAATTGGAGATTGATATCCATTACAATCTCTTGTGACTTCACAAACTGTAATATATCGATTCAACGAGAAAAATAAGTACGGCGAAAAAGATAGAAGTTAGCAAGTAATTCTAACGACCTCAAACTGTTACATTTAATAAACCGAACTAGATGTCTTTTTAGACATTTTCTTGCTCATATTTCAAGCCCTGAGAGTCTTTTTAGATAGTTACTTATTAATATTTTAAGCCCTTTCATACTTTCACACCATAAAATGCATTTTATTTATTTATTTATTATAATATATGTATAGGCGTTTTATATGGCGCGGTAATTTGAGAATTAGTGTACAAATTACATTAAAATATAATGTGATATTTATCAGATTATATCCTGCCGACAAGCGTCAAGCTGGAAATATCAAAGTTTCTACTCCTAGATCTGAGGCCTGAACATTGAAATTATTCTGTTTTCAATATTTTTCAATATATTTTAAAATATTCAATATATTTACAAGGAAAATTGAAAGTAATATACAACAGTAAATTTTTAAGAAAATGAATTCCGTTGGAACTATAAATGAAATGCGAAAGACATGTATAAGAAAATTAGAAAAACTAATAAGAATTGTATTCGGTTTAAGAAAACATGGGTTTCAAATTTTGGCACTAGGCCAGCGGTTTCGTGGAAGGAGCTGAGTCAGTTACGTTGATCCCAGTGCTCCACAGGTGCTAATTTTATCGACCAGGAAAAGTTAAAAGGGTAAGTCAACCGTGGCGGGATTTGAAGTTAGAACGTTCAGAGGGACGAAATGCCGCTAAGTAAAAGTATCTGAACATGTTAATCGAAACAGTCAATTGTACAGTATTTGTGTTTTATGCATTATGGATCCTAAATAGAATATGCATAAATATGAAATCCAAACTACTACTATATAATTTTGCTAGAGATTCTTCAGATCGATTTAGCTTGATGCATTGGATTGGGGAAATATTTTCTTATTGTGAAGGACATTGTTAGCTGCTAGAGGTTGATATTGATTAGTGGTGAGACATAGTAACAATGACTGTTGAGAGTGAGGGATGAAAATGCTTTGTGTGGCGATATACTAACAATCAGATGAGCCATCGTGCATATATTGCAAGGAAAAGATAGATTTCTAGTAAAGTCAAAAGTTGCATTACACTCGGTTGTGATGCATACTGAGCTTATACATAGAAGAAGAAATAATCAGTGCATTTATTAAATTAGAAAATCAGGGTCTTGCAGGGGAAGTATTAAATATTTGTTCGTCTTGTGCACAAGGAAATATCGATTTTTTTTTTTCTGTTTCTCATTCAATCGATTTGGTCCATAGCTCAAAACAGTGTAAGAGATGAAGAAGATATACAAGTGCGTGTGCACGTATGTATGCGTGTATGTGTATGATTGCGTGTATGCGTGTGTGTATGGGTATGTGTGTGTGTGGGAGGGAGTGAGGAAATTCAAATTATACCGTCATCTCTGAACTACTAACATCCAGGATCTTTATTGGAGGGGAGGGGGAGGGGGGAGGAAGAAGAAGAAGTAGAAGAAGAAGAAGAAGAAGAAGAAGAAGAAGAAGAAGAAGAAGAAGAAGAAGAAGATTGAAAGCAACTGCAGCGAGGAGACTAACAAGAATGGAGTTAGCGGCGAGAAAAAGACTATTACAAATATCACGGCAGCTAAGAAATTTGGTCAACATTTCCAGGCAGCAAAATATATGAAAATGAATGGAAAGAGGGAAAGAATGGCGCCGCCAAGCAACGTGCTTGAAGCAACAGCAAAACGGACAGTTGTCTACAGGTGCGTGAACACAAAAACAAAGAAACTCGAAAAAGCTAAACGCGACCAAGTGGGAAAAGCCTTGAAAGACAGTTCCCCCGCATTGCGAGAACGAGGCAGTGCGGTGGAGTAGAGGTCCTTTTCAAGACCAAGTGGCAGGCGATACAAAGCCTGGTGACCACGCGTGGCACTGAGGAAATCGCTCCCTTCTCAACGTTCAAAGAAAATCATTATTCAATTTTCCTTACTTTTCTAAACTACCGCCTAAATATAGCTTTAGTATAAACTGTGACTGCCAACAGACGGGCGTTTGTTTGTGTGTAGGAAGTACATTTTGTTTGTTGTTGCTTCTTGGTTCGTTTATTTGGTTGTTGTTTTTTTTTGCTTGGTTGTTGCTTTTGAACGACGATTACTGATCAGCTGGTATCTTAGTTGCGGCTACTTTAATGTAGCATTCGAAATAAACAAAAAACAAATGTTTTCATAAATGTAAAACACATTTACACATATACATAAATAGACTTACTGACAGATATGACAGTCAGTGATCTTATCTTAAAGTTTGCATCTGACCGGTATATTTAGCTAGACTGCAGTCGGGAGCACAATAAGCCAAGTCAGAAGCTGACCAGAATTGACGGGTGGAAATTACCAAATGTATCACCAAAACTAATGAGACCACATTGTATTGTCTACCACTTTTTCTGGCTTTCTTTCCTCTTTTACTTTACTTTTTGTTTTTATCTGGGCGGATAAAAGAGTAACTGTTTAAGGGAAATTTTTCCCTCTGTTTAAACAATTTTCCGACTTATGTGTCATATATTAACACCATCGCCTTCATGTACCATATTATAAGTAGGGGCGTCTGGTGCTTATGTACTCGCTACCGGTCATAGTCACCCACTTTGCTTTCAACAGCATTAACCTAACGAAACATTGTGAAGACAGGGCTGCACCAGTTGTTAATAATTTTCGTCAGAGTTGTCTGTAGCAGTATGAAATGAAGCGTTTTGCTCAAAGACACAACGCACTGTCGAATCCAGAAACGGAAGCCACGACAATATGTCTGGGCAGCCACCGTCCTAACTACTACGTATGCACATTCAATATATGTGCGTGTATATATAAATATTAAATAAATATTAATTATATATACATATATATTAATTATATATAAATATTAATTAGATATATTTATTTGTTTGTTTATTTATTTTATATATATATATATATATATATATATATATATATATATATATATATATATATATATATATATACACACACAAGCCGAGCTTCTTTTAGTTTCCATCCACCAAATTCACTCATAAGGCAATTTCCGGCTCGTAACTATACTGTAAGTCGATATTATCTGGAATGCCCCTAAGTATTCCTTTAATCCGGCCCACTGTGCTGCACAATGAGATTGAACCCAAGACTGCATGGTCGTGAAGCAAGCTTCGTAACACAGAAGCCACGCCTACGCTTTTTCTTCACATTTTCACTGTATGCGCGCTTTTGTGTGTGTGCGTGTGTGTATTTGTGTACATATTTCATTCTCTCTCTGTCTCTCTCTCTCTCTCAATTCATCTATCTCTCTCTATCTTTCTCTCTCTCTCTCTCTCTCTCTCCCTCTCTCTCTCTTTCTCTCTCTCTTTCTCTCTTTCTCTCTCTCTCTTTTATTTCTTCCTTATACACGAAAGCATATACAGTACTACCGCCGTCACTGGCATGCACGTATAACCTAGAATACATAGTACAACGGTTACATCGCTATTTCAGGGCAAAATGCCCCTGATTAGGATCTTCCAGCCTGAAGAAACTGCCACCACATCACATGTAGTTAGGGGTTGGACAAAATAATGGAAACACCTAGCATCATAGCATCATAATTTTGAAATATCTATAAAACCGTCAAAACCTTGTTTATTTTTATGTTGATTGAATTATTATTAGTGTTGCTAAAATTGGTGTTTCTTTCCAGATATCATCAGAAAGAGGTAATTAAAATTCAATAAAATACAGATATATCGGACTTTCAAAGTGGTCAAATTGTTAGTGCTCGTATGGCAGTCACTAGCGTAACGTAAAGAGCCGAAATGTTTGCTGTATCAAGAAGTACTGTCTCGAAAGTAATGACAGTCTTTGAGAAAGAGGGAAAAACCTCCTCGTCGAAACAAAACTCCGGAAGAAAACCAAAACTTTCAGATAGGGACTGTCGTAGTAAAATGTCATTGATATATGTATGGCGGACATGACTTTTGTTTATTCATAACGAACATTGGGTGAGTGCGTTCTTTGTATGTAATTGAATAATAAATGTAATAATTAAATTGTACAACTCGTTGTGTTGTCTCTGCGAGTCACCCGAGGGAAATACAACAGGGACCGTCGGACGCTTACGCGAATTCTTAGAAAAGATCACAAACGTGCAGCTCCCAAAGTTACTGCAGAGCTTAATAACCGACTCGAGAACCCAGTTTCCACAAAAACTGTTTTCCGGGAGCTGCACAAAGCCGGATTTTCAGGGAGGGCTGCAATCAGACAACCGCTACTTCCAAAAACAAATGTTGCAAAGCGTTTAGAGAGGAGTAAAAACCTACGGAATTCGTCCCTAGAGCAGTGAAAGAATGTTATTTTCTCGGACGAGTTATCCTTTATCTCATTTCCTACTACTGGCCGAGTATACTTGTGGAGACAGCCAAAAGAAGCATTTGACTCACACTGCCTTCTTGCAACTGCTAAACATGGAGAGGGATCTCTGATGATCGGGGTGGGGTACTATATCTTGAAAATCCGCCGGCCCAATGGTTTCCCTTCATGGCAGAATTAATAGACATGACTATTTAAGCATTTTATCTGATCAAATTCATCCTATGGTTTCCGAAGTGAACCGCAATCTTTCAGGATGATACTGCACCAATTGACACAGTTAAAGTTGTTACTGAATGGCACGAGGAAGATTCTAGTGAAGTTGCACATCTTACCTGGCCAGGTCTCAATATTATTGAATATTTATGGTGCATTTTAGAAAAACAAGTAAGGAATCGATATCCTCCACCATTATCACTACAGGCACTGGAGACTGTCATAGCTGAAGAATGGACAAAAATTCCTTTGGCAACAATTCAAACTTTGTACGAGTCCATACCTCGTAGAATTCAAGCTGTAATTACTGCTAAAGGCGGTCCTACCCCATATTAAAATAAATTTGCTTCCTTTATCTTTTACTTGTATCAATCATTGATGCGAAAAGTAGAACTGGAATACCGGAGGTAGGATAATATGCCTTATTAATAAAAGACATCACAAAGCCTGTTACTCTGTTACTCAAAAGTTCATGTTCCCATTCGTTCAGACAGTTTTGGTTGAGAAACTGTTCAACACTGTCCGACGAAAGGGGACGTGAAACTCTGAGTAACAGCTTTTGTGATGTCTTCGCAGTTTTGTTGATACATACATACATACAGATAAATTCCTCTATTAGCATAATATCGAGGTCTCTTTCTTTCTTTTGTTGTCCTTCCTGTCAAATATATATATATATATATATATATATATATATATATATATATATATATATATATATATATATATATATATATATATAGCCGTTATTAAAAGACACAGACACCCATGTACACGCCCTTGAACATAGATGAACACGAAGATTTCTCTCTCTCTCTCTCTCTCTCTCACACACACACACACACACACACACACACACACACACACACACTCACACTAAATTTGTGATTTTTTTTAATAAGCCTGCACGACTGTGGATGTATTTGTGGATGTATGAGTTATCATTTGAAACAGTCAAATCTTCTGTGGACAACATCTACACTGATAAATATGAATACACCATTTCTTTGTACAAATAGAGGCTTGTGTTAATAGAGTTGGCATCGGAGTATCTCTGCATCAAACGTTCTAACACTCAGAACAGGTACATTGGCTGAGACTCAAAAAAGAATTAAAAAAACAGTGAGTTCTATGTTATTTCAACTGGAAATAGGAAAAGAAATCTCCCGTCTAGTTAGTTTGGTGATGCTGTTTCGTTTAGAATGATCTACTATTTCCTACGTCTCTGGTTACGGAAGAACCATAGATAATACTGAAGTAAAAATTCAAGCAGGGTCTTCTGCTTTGTTGTGTTCTTTTTACAGGGCTTAGAAAAACCGAAGGACCCCTGCGATAAGTGTGTGAATCTGAGAGGGGAATATCTTGAATAAAATCCTAGTTAATGATCGTCCTGTATTTTCTTTTACCCAAAGCCAGGAACTTTTCCGCCTCCACACCAACCCGTAAATTCCTAATACCACTCGGTATTTTGTCCAATGCTCGAATGATTCTACAATTCCATCTTCTTATCATTATAATTATTGGTGTTGTTACCATTGTTATTATTATTGTTGGGAAACTCTTAGCGGTATTTCTTCCGTCTTTACCTTCTGAGTTCAAATTCTGCCAAGGCCGACTTTACCGTTCATCCTGTTGAGGTCGATAAATTAAGTACCAGTTGAACACTGAGGTCGATGTAATCGACTCATCCCCTCTCCCAAAATTTCTGCCCTTGTGGCAAAATTTGAAACAATTATTTTTATTATTATTATTATTAGTAGTATTATTATTATTATTATTATTATTATTATTATTGTTGTTGTTGTTGTTGTTGTTGTTGTTGTTGTTGTTGTTGTTGTCGCTTTGGTTTGACGTGTTTAGAGCGCTCCGTAAGTTGGAATTTTTGTTGTGTGTTATTGAAGGTTGTTGACTGTTTTGTTTAACTGTTTTTGTTTTCTGCATGAGGTATTCTTTTGTTAAATGTTCCCCCTTTTAGGGGTGAATTTTGGACTTTTTGTCCTTTAACATTTTTTGGCTTCCTTTGTCGAGGGGTGTGGTAGTGGCTGTTCTGACGGTCAATATCACGCAGATTCGCCCACCCCACCTCCGAACAGCACAAATAACAGTACCAACATCACTTACATCCCCAGCACCATCATTAACACAGAAAAAGAAAAAAAGTCAAGAAACACCGCTAACGCCACCACCGACATGAACAAGAAAAACAACGAAGAAAATGCAAGCAAAAACGTAAATGAAAAATCCAACACACACGGTTTCACTTTCGCAGCGAAACAAACAAGAGATAAGATAAACGTCACATTAGAGGATTTAAAATATTCAAAGGGGTTATTAGAGAGACAAGGCAATAAAATCTCACTAAATGCCCCACAAGAAATTATTATGGACACAAACAGAAAAACAATTACGTACAAAACTATAAACAAAAATAGGCATTGGAACGAGCAACATAGCAACAACTGCAACTAATTTTAAAACAAATTTGGAAGAATAAAACATATGTTACATGTGGAAAACGATTCGGCTGTCCTCTGATATAGATGATACCATCACAATACTGGAGGTGCATAAATTGCGCCAACAAAATTGGACGAGTCAGGGGTTGGAGCTCTTTGTTCAAATTGAACAAGATGCCCTAAATTCTATCCCTGACTCCATAAACTTACTGGCGGCACGAGACTACACGTAGTTGTGGAGGACAGGAGGCCGAGGTGCTACTTTTGTGGAAACAATCAGCACCTCAAGGTCGACTACCAAAAATACAAGATGCGTCCGACACTAGAGCCGACACCAGAAACGAGGGCACCTCCAGTACAGCAGCAGCAGCAGCAGCAACAGCAGCAGTAACAACAGCAGCAGCAGAAGCCAACTCCATCACCACTAGCAACAGCAATAGCGACGCCGCCCCCAGCCGTTGCCAGGGCACCAACAACAAAGCCACCAGCCGGAGTTCCACCACCACCACCACCACCACCACCAGCCGGAGTACAACTACCACCAGTAGCAGTAACATCACCACCAACAGCTACTACAATACAGCAATAGATGAACCAAGACAAAACCTAGTCCCAGAGAAAATTCCCCTTCCCGACCCAAACAACTCGGAATGTTCGAGTACTGAAGTCGAGAGGGTGTGTAGTGGCAAACAGTTCCCACCACCAAAAAAAAAAAAAAAAGAAAAAAAAGACAGAAGAAAGAGAGGGAGGCACAAACAAAACTTCCCAACATCAGCAACACGACTTCCACCAGAACTGCCAACTCAGACACCAACATAATGCACAACACAGACTGCAAAAATACCACCACCCTCGCAGTCATCAACACAGACAATATAAAGTTTGTTAAACTCACTAGAGAAAACACAAACGCCACAATGGAAGACTTTGTCTTCCCGACACACAATGCACGACCACCAGGAATACAAACTTTAAAACTGAAGCAGGAAACCTACAACATTTTATAAATAAATTTTCCAAACGCTACTGGGTTGTTCCAAAAGACTTTCTCTAAAAGACTGTATAAAAACTCGTGGAAATGTCCACACCAAAGACCAAGGGAACACCCCTGCCAGACAACAGTGATAAGCAGAGCTGTTCTCCATCTTAAATTTATTTTAACATGGTAATGCTCAGAATAGGTTGTATAACTATCAGGGGCCTTCGGTCTACTTGAAAATAAGGTTACCTTTTAAATGACCTGAGGTCCCTTAGTGCAGATGTTGCATCCATTAGTGAATCCAGACTATCTGACCAACGAGACCTCATCACTTTTTTCGGTGGCTACGAGACTTTTCTATTTCCGTGTTAGCCCCTGTGGTGGTTTTCCGAAAGGGTCTGGATTTGAAAACAAAGGCAGTCATCCTGGATCCAGAAGGTAAGTTGATGGGTGGCTACATCACTGGCGATGCTAATTCCGATGACCACCCCCTCAGCCTGCGCGTATATTTTGTTGTTACACGTGTGGCGTTTTAGGGTAACTCTTATACTAGCTCCGAGTGCATGTGCGATCATTTTCTTTACTTGATATTGGTTTTCGGGGTCCGTATGGCTCTGGCCCATCCGCTCCATCCCTCTATATGGGTCTTCCTAGCCATGAATGTGATTGTAGGGGTTTACCTCTTAAACGTCTACTGGGCAGAAACTTCCAAGGTCATATTTGTTTAGATATTCATTGTCATATATCAGTCTGAGTAGGAGGCCTAGTTCCTCTGTGTTGACACTGCGGAACTCCACTTCCTTCTACCAAAATCCTTCTACCAAATCCACTCACAAGGCTTTGGTCAACCCGAGGGCATAGTAGAAGACACTTGCCGAGGGTGTCACGCAGTGGCACCGAACCCGGAACCATGTTAATGGGAAAGAAGCTTCTTACCAGACGTGTGTGTGTATGCGTGGTCGAAAGATAAAACTAGGAAAATTTAATTAGTTTCAAACACTGAAACCACCGAATTAAACCAGAACTAGCCAAGCAAATACTTAACAGAAGACAAACTTGATAAGATATATCACAAGCAATAGCCTAGAAAATTAAAAAGTCAGACTATTATCAGAAGCATTGAATTAATTTTAAAAAGTGAAGTCAAAACTAAAAATATGATACGATGTATAGATACAATGGTTGTCTTAGTTTTAAACCGAAGCATCTTCATAATAAACAGGAATTTATATGAATTAATGAGCTTAGACCGAAAATCCTGGGAGGGAAGTACAGCATTACGAACTACACTCAAATACAAGTTCATATTAAAAGTTTATTTTATCCTGCGCACAGTAACGTCGGGACGTGATACAACTGAAAAAATACTTCACAGTAAAAACGGTAACAGTTGAAAAATATTTAGATGCAAACAAAGGATAGGTAATACGTGTAGGAATGAAAAACGAACAAACAACAAACAAAAGAAAAGGATTTACTCCAGGGGCGCTGCCCACTAATCGAAAACGGCAAATTCATTATAAATATTAACTTTACTCATTAGTTTAATCACAAATTTTAATGGAAAAATTTTGTTATACCCTTGCTTGAAATTTGGTGGTATTGGGTATGGCAGCGCACCCAATACAAGAACCTCCATATGTCACTGATCTACCCTGTTAGTAAAGAAACTAAAAGGTACGATCTAAATTAAAACTATAGTTTTTAAAAAAATATCTAGTTTACGACGATATAACTGAAAAAAAAAATCATTTAAGTGCCAAAATACAAAATTGAGCAAAATATCAGAATAAACTAAAGTAGAAACAACGTTCTTTAGAGAAACATTTGTGGAGGCGGGTAATGATTACTCCGTAAGCTGTGGGTGTCAGAAGGAAGGAACTTGCCAGGTTGGTTCTGTTTCGATCCAAGGACTATGAACAATTGTCATATATCTCTGGCCTGACTACAAACGGCATGCATTGTCGGTTTTGGACAAGCTTGACAGTCACAGACATAATACCGAGCAGGCATGTCCGAGATACGAGCTGAATGACGAAACCATTTCATAATAAAACAAGTGATACGACAACTACAGCAGCAGCCTGGCACTGTTCCTATCTATTACCGTTGTGAAATAGGAAAAAAAACCCATTCATTTTTTAGCCGTAGTTATAATTGCAACAGATAACCGGGAAGTATTCGAATTTTACTTTACGCTGTGTCCTCAAAATAAAAGCTAACATTCAATAGTTTTATGATAATTTTGTATATCATTTAAACTAGCTGAGACAATAGGCTGCCGAACAAAAATCCATTATATTATTGAAATTAACCATATATTTATCGAATCATCCAAATATAATTATGTTACATATACTATAAACCCAATATGTTTGTGACGAGGAAACGAGAGAATCTTGAGAGAGTTGATTGGCTTGCTATAAA
>NC_142936.1:78122066-78124566 GCF_046866305.1 Octopus bimaculoides | reverse complement strand
GGCAAAGAGCCATAACAGGTGTAACAATTTCGCCCAAAACACCATCCTGGACTTTTTTTCTTCAGAGCTCCATGTAAGGCAAAATTGCGTCGACGGTATTTGAATTTATAGCACAGAGAGATAGAGAATACACTGTGAGCTATTGTACCCAACTTTCGAATAACTCTGCTAATTTGACTATGGAATTATTGTATAATTTAATTCCTGCATTTTCTGTGCTGAATTCCTACCAGAATTGAGATTTGTTCTCATTCTTTCTTATCCTTGTTTAAAATGGATTACTTTCTAAGCTGTTCCGTTCTCTAGTTGTTTCAGTAGTGTAGCGGCTTTTCTGTTAGAAGAGTTTGATTGTCCTTTGCTCTAAATGTCTATGAGAAAATTCTAAAGACGTCGTGGAAAACCACACACAACGTAATTTTCTTGAGAAAGGGACGCTGTTAGTGGTCGCCTCTTACGACTCAATGTAGCCGGTCCGGATGGAGATGCAGAGAGAAAAAGTGGGAATGGCAGGAAGAAGAACCGACCGCAATACTAGGTGGTAATTATAGAACCTATAGATCCTGGAAAGACAAAAGATGGCGTTGGCTTCGGACGGATTTGAACTGAGCCCCAACAAGCGTAGAAATACAAGACATTCTAATTATGGCTTTAATAACTCTGCCAAAAGACAGCTACCCTTATTTCTCACGCGATTGATCGTACTTCTTTAAATACTTGAACTGAACGTATTGTCAAACAGTACTAGTTGTTTCTCTATGGGTCGGGACTCAATTTTATGTACATAAAGAAGATAGTTTGAATGAGATCACACCACTAACTACAAATAGCAAAATATCACCAAAGTCACAGATTATCGTTTTAAACAAAAGGCACATAAACGAATACGAACCCCACAAAACCGTGAATACACGGGACGAACACAGATGGATCATCTTTGATTATACGTTTGCTAGATCAGAACTGACAAAATATCTAATCAACAACGACAACAGCAACAATAGTAACGTAGCAATTTATCAAAGCAAGTGATGAGGTAACCCGCAAGTAGAATCTTTAAAGCTTTGGAAAAATAGCTTTGAAATATTTTTTTATGGGGAGGGTTTTTTTTACGACGTCTTCTTCAGAAGTTTCACATAGACAAATTAAATACCAGTTACGCACTTGGGTCATTGTAATCGACTGAATCTCTGTGACTGTCCTTGTTTGTCCCCTCTATGTTTAGCCCCTTGTTGGCAATAAAGAAATAAGAAACGTTAGCACGCCGGGCGAAATGCTTAGCGGTATTTCGTCTGTCTTTATGTTCTGAGTTCAAATTCCGCCGAGATCGACTTTGCCTTTCATCCTTTCGGGGTCGATAAATTAAGTACCAGTTACGCACTGGGGTCGATATAATCGACTTAATCCGTTTGTCTGTCCTTGTTTGTCCCCTCTGTGTGTAGCCCCTTGTGGGCAGTAAAGAAATAGGTATTTTGTCTGTCTTTATGCTCTGAGTTCAAATTCCGCCGACATCGACTTTGCCTTTCATCCTTTCGGGGTCAATAAATTAAGTACCAGATGCGTACTGGAGTCGATCTAATCGACTGGTCTCCTCCCACAAAATTTCAGGCCTTGTGCCTAGAGTAGAAAAGAATATAACTTTAAGGAGGCGAGCTGGCAGAAACGTTAGCACGCCGGCCGAAATGCTTACTGTCATGGAGTGTGTGCTTTGGTGGATCGCTGACACTTTCGGCCGATCTGTCCAGGTTAGGCGTCCCTACACTCACACACTATCAATGGTGTTGCTGTTCCCGCTGCCTCGCGCACCCATCCATATCTAAGAATTGGGTATTTCGTCTGTCATTACGTTCAAATTCCACCGAGGTCGACTTTGCCTTTCATTCTTTCAGGGTCGATAAATTATGTACCAGTTGCGCACTGGGGTCGATCTAATCGACTGGCCCACCCTCCCCCAAAATTTTGGGCCTTGTGCCTAGAGTAGAAAAGAATATAATAGTAAAATACGGAGATCCGTTAGTACGACTATGCCTCTAATACAATGTATTTCGCCCAAGTAGCACCTTGCAAATAAATACAGTGTAACTTGGTATATGTATTGTCATTATTAACCGTTAGTAAGGTGTCGAGATGGCAGAATCGTTAGCACGCCGGGAAAAATGCTTAGCAGTATTTCGTCCGTCTCACATTCTGAGTTCAAATTCCGCCGAGGTTGACTTTGCCTTTCATTCTTTCGGGGTCGATGAAAATAACTAGCAGTTGTACACTGGGTCGATATAATCGACTTATCTCCATCCAAAAATTGTTATCCTGGTGTCAAAATGTGAAACTATTATAGGCAGTCCATATACAAGTATAAGATTTCAATATAATTTCCAAACGACAATGAACTGAAAAGTATAATTCCATCGATCTGAGTTTGCAAATTGGTTTTGATCACTTAAGAAGCAATTTTGGTAATCTTTAACCTCGCTGTTTCGATTCCCAGACCGGGCATTGTGAGTGT
>NC_142936.1:78109566-78114566 GCF_046866305.1 Octopus bimaculoides | reverse complement strand
TAATCAACTTTATATGTATGTATGTGCATATTATCTATGTCTGTCTGTCTGTCTGTCTCTCTGTCTGTCTGTATGTATGTATGTATGTATGTATGTATATCTTAGAGAAAGAGATTAGGAGCGACACCAGAAAAGAGAGATGTTGGTTACAGTATTAGAATCGTAATACAAAACAGAGACACAAATATGAATATATATTAATACAAAACATGAAAATTGATTGGTTGCAATCATTTAAGCAAATTCATGCATTGTATATGCTTGTATTAAATGACATTTATTTTGTGAACAATAGTTTCATTATTTACTGTTTTCCAATTGGTCAATCATTCGATTACTTTATTGATGATGATGATGATGATGATGATGATGATGATGATGATGATGACAGAGGCTTAACTGAGCAACTGGGGCTGAACAAGAATCACAAAAGAATATTGTTCCAAATTATTGGATTTTTCAGTGATTTCCACGCAGACTTTTACATATTGCACCAAAATTCAATCTATCAAACATTACTACATGTCGATTCGCACGCACACTTGCGCATCTGCATACAGAAACAAACCCTCGTTTATACAAATAATTACGCACACTTACATAGACATACATGTATCTACTTATAAACACACACAGAACATATATACATATGTGTGTGTGCGCGCGTGCGCGCGTGTACACACACACTCTGAACCGCAAAAGAAACGCGATTTTTTCAAATGTCACTTTTATATGGTAAATTCTGAAAATTTATTTCGGGAATGTAATTGTAAATATTCCAAGACATGCTATGCTGGTTCATGGCTGAGACCCAAATTCAACTTTCTCTGAAACGAGACGCCAAAACGCAGTTGCGTTGAATGCCGTGGGTGGTAGTCGCAAACAGTTGTCATAAAAACCGAAATACACGTGTATCTCGTGGAGGTTATGGGTATAAAAATTAACTTGAACCGCTTTCCGGATATTCGTTACTTGGACGCATCAAGGATGACTCGATTGTCAGCAGCGCAGAGAGAACAAGCTATCGACCGATTGCAAGCAGTGCAGCGTAACTTGGTTGTTGCGAAAGCTTACAATGTCTAGTTCAGCACCATCTATTGCCGGCAACAGTGATACAGCAACACCAACAGTACTGCAGACCGTGCCGGCAGAGGGCGCCCCTCCGAGTGACCACGCCCAGGCCCAGGCAGGACCGCTTCATCCGTATTTCGTCCGTTGCTGCGTTCTGCGTTCAAATTCCGCCGAAACACAGAAATTTAAATTATGAACCAGGAAACCCTGCGTTCCTTTTCACATAAAATGATATCATCACTTTTCACTTTCATGACTGGTAACAAGGAAAAGGAAGAAAGACAAAAAGAAAAGGAGCAAGAAAAAGAAAAAAACAGGGAAGACAATATTTAGTCGAAAAGTTTTGCGTAAATGTAATGAAATTCACCTGTCACTTTATTCATTCTTCCAGTACGTGATGTAAGTAATTCACAAACATATTTCTCCTCGTGCATTCTGAGAAGTGAAAGTGTTGTAGAGTCAGAATATTCTCTGAGAATGTACCATTCCAGGTGTTCTGCCAAATTACAGCCATTCGATGTCCAATGTTCGGCAAGTTCTGTCGAACTATTGCTAATATGGTTGACGTCATACCTATGCTCTTTGAATTTTTAGTATAATTGTTCTGTTGTACAACCAACATAAATCAAGTTGTATTTGCTGCATTCTGCTGCGTATGCCAAATGGAAACTTTTACACGCCCCACCTTCTGTATGAACCATAACATTTTTGTTATGATTCCTGATGGAATTAACTCGAACAAGGCTTACCTCCCTTGCGGCTGTTTTTCGAGGTGCAGCTCTCAGAAACTCCAATGGTACTTTTCTTGAGGTTAGAGATAGTGGTTAATATTTCTCATATTTTTATTGTGTCTAAAGGTTACAATGTGGAAGCGCGTGGCTTAGTGGTTAGGGTGTCAGCATCATGATCGTAAGATTATGGTTTCGATTCCTGGACCGGGCGACGCGTTGTGTTCTTGAGCAAAACACTTCATTTCACGTTGCTCCAGTTCACTCAGCTGGCAAAAATGAGTAAGGCTGCGATGGCCTGGTGTCCCGTCCAGCTGGGGAACACATACGCCATTGAAACCGGGAAACCGGGCCCATGAGTCTGGCTAGACTTTAAAAGGGTGCATTTATTATTTATTTATTATTAAAGGCTACAATAGGTTGCTGAGGGAATATTTGTTTAAAACGAGGTTTTTTTCCGAAATATTCTGGTAACTTTCAATCAACACTTTTGTTACGCCAGCGAAATTTTGGTGCCAGTTAATCACTTTGGTTACTAAAATTATGCGTGGGAGTTTGACTTTCCTTGTTAACTTTAGTTATGACTTTTGAGATTTCCTTTAATCATGATTCACTGTAATCGCGTTTGACATAATAGCGTACAAAAACATTTGCATTTTTCCTGCAATCGTCGTTTTACCACTATCATTTCACTGATCTTACTGTATTATTATTATTATTTTTGAGTGAGAGAGCAGTGCATGCCATCAAAGTGACACTGGGGTAAAATATACGAAGCCCAGTATACGCATCATGATTACCCGTCTAATAAGGGTACTTCAGGCACACGCATCATAACCGTATGTGCGCAACATGGTGCTCTCATATCAAGAGTCTCTGCGCCAGTTTATTCTTTTCGAAATTCATAGTGCTTGGGCAGAAACTCCGTCCAAGCTCCAAGACTGAGACATCGTCGAGTGAAAGTTCTAGTTTAGATAAATTTATGACCGACTTATTCTCTAGTGTGTTGGATTTTCTTGGACAAGTTGTTTTCAGAGTCTTACTCTCATTAGATTCCTGACTACGTTTTGGGCTTTGCTCGAAATCTTCACTTAAAACATGGAGCCTATTGGGTGATAAAATTTGTTCTGAATGTTTATGTGCGAAGTTATAATTTTTAGTCGCATTTCTAGCAGTAGTCCATTTCTGGGTAGGTGACAGAAAGTGAGTGACTTCTGTGGTTTTTGTAGGCATTTGAGAAACCTTTACTTTCGGGAAAAGAACAAATTTATTGTTTTCGAGGCAAAATCTCCACCGCCGCTCCGATCATCTTCATATAATTCGGTCAAATCCGAAATCCTAATTTTTGAGGATAAAACGGATTTGTACTGATAGAGGATTACTGGAAACATGCAAATGTTTTTGTACATCATTATTTCAAACGCGGTTATAGTGAACCATGATCAAAGGAAATAGCAAATGAAATAGCTAAGATTAGCAAAACTAGTCAAACCCTCACGTATAATTTTAGCAAACATAATACAATATGTGATAGAATTCCTTTAGTGATTAACTAGCACCGAAATTTTGCTGGTATTTCAAAAGTGTTGCATGAAAGTTACCAGCGTGTAGGAGAAAAATATCCTCGTTTCAAACAGATATTTCCTCAGTCACCTATTGTAGCCTTTAGACGGAATAAGAATATAAGAGAATTATTGACCTCTATTTCTGACTCTAAGAAAACTAACATTGGAGTATCTGTATGCTGTACCTTAAAGAACAGCCGCAAGAGAGGCAAGCCCTGTTCATTGCGCAACAACATGAGTCAAGGGAATTCCATCAGGAATCATAACAGAAATGTTATGATTTATAGAGAAGGTGGGACATGTAGAGATTCCCATTTGGTGTGCGTAGCAAAATGCACGAAACACAACTTAATTTATGTTGGTTGTACAACAGAACGATTAAACAAAAGATTTATTGGGCACAGATATCACGTCAGGCACAATAACAGTAGTTCGACAGAATTTGCTGAACATTTTGCTTCCAACGGCTACAGTTTCGAAAAATACTTGAATGTGCATATTCTCAGAAAACATTTTGAATCTGCTTCACTTTTACTTCTCAAAATGCATGAGGTGAAATATGTTTGCGGGTTCTTAACATCACGCCCGAGAGGAATAAATAAAATGACAGGAGAATATCATCGAATTTATACAAAACTGTTTGATTAAGTATTTTTTTTTTCTTTTTTTCTGTCACTTTTCTGTGTTTTTCGTTTTGCGTATTATAAAATTGAAATTGTTCGCCTGTTATAAAATTGACTGACGATGTCAATCCATCAACGTGTGGTTGATTGTTGCTTCTGTTCATACTTTAGATTTGAATTTCTATAATTTTTAATTTTTATCATTTTCTATTTTGGACTCGACAGACAGGTTTGCTATTGAAATACCGTCCAACCAATAAAATAGCTATTGCTGTCGCATCGCGCTCTTCGTCTTGACTGTTTACCTTTGTGAAGAGTTACGTCAATCCTTTTAAAATATTATCATCATCATCATCATTATTATTATTATTATTATTATTATTATTATTATTATTATTATTATTATTATTATTATTATCATTATCATTCGTATTATTATGTACTCTCTCTTTCTCTCTCTCTCTCGCTTTCTCTCTTTCTCTCTCTCTCTCTTTCTCTCTTTCTCTCTCTCTCTATATATGTTTGTGTATATGTATATTAAGAATATATACGCGCGCGTGAGTATGTATGTACGTACGTATGCGCGTATATGTGTGAGAGAGAGAAAGACACACAGAGAGTGTGTGTGCGTGCGTGCGTGCGTGCGTGCGTGCATGTGTATGTGTTTGTATGGACATTTCTACAGTCAACAATTCTTTTTTAAAACTACTTGCATGCAATAAAGCGACAAGAGAGTAGTCCCCTGAGTCCAACCTATCTTTCAATTTTATCTCGTTAAATCCATAGCAGAGTATTTAACGTGTCGACAACTATTAACAACTCTAAAACAAACTACATTTGATGGTATGGAAAAATAATAATTGTGACGTTCGTGTATGTAACTTTGGATGGTGTTATCGGCGTGAATTTATTTGGGGAAAAAAAAACAGATTATTTTTACTTCAATCATTACTATTCTCTCTTTAAATTCTGAGTAAATATGTACAATATCGATTCATATCGCACCCTCGGAT
>NC_142936.1:78099566-78104566 GCF_046866305.1 Octopus bimaculoides | reverse complement strand
TATTTAATGTTTATGTAACCAGTCGTAAAACAGGGAAAGTCTATCGAAATAAATACTGCGCTTTATGCAATAACGAGGATGATTTTATATTCTGGAATTTGAAAATAAACAGCGTGGAGTGTTTAAATTATATCAAATATCCGAATATCACATTTGATTCAAGTAAATGTGAGTGGTCATTTAGACATCCACCTTTTCCTTTTCATAACAGTCGTTGTCCGAAAACTATTGATTGCTGTTGCAATAATAATAAGGAAAATGCTTTAAATGAAAGTTCTCGTGATCTATTTTATGAAAACCTGTGCTGCAATTCTTCTACTATATATACAATACCAACCATTCGAAGTAAACATCATCCTACAGGCTACAAATTTACTATATCATTCAGGATACTTATCGACTTTAATGACGAAAACTTTTGGGATACAAATATGGGAAAAAGTGGTAAACTTTGTCCTGAAAATTCTGTTTTTGATCATTATTTAGGTAAGTGCCGTAAGTCGTACGATGCTAATCGCATTACCAGAAACGATCGTCTAAACTGTACAACATTAATCGAACTAAATTCTACCGAGTATTTTCTTTTAGAAAACCAAACCCTTTTCCACAACGCTACTGAAAGTTTTCACAGTCAGGATTTCTATATTATAAATAACAGTCGTGTTTATATTTGCCAAGAACGCGTGTTAGATAGTCCTGGATATGGAGGAACTATCATTCTTACGAAATCTGAATTCTATATATCATTGACTGGAACTATGATATCCGTTATAGCTTTAGCTGTGTACTTCATCATGTACCTTGTTTTGCCGCCACTCCGAAATTTATCGGGTCGAATTAACGCTTCATTTGCATTGTCACTATTTATCGCAGATATATGTTTCCTTATTGTATTACTAATTGGAGAATTTCCAGGTTTCTGTTATTGGGTTGCTGTATGTATACAATATTCCTTTTTGGCATCCTTTTTCTGGATGAATGTCATAAGTATTAGTGTTTATATATCAATTTGCCACAGAACTGCTCATCATGTAATGCTCTTGAACAAGAATAGGACATTTTTGCTATGCTCTCTTTACGCTTGGTTTACACCTTTACTCATCATAATGCCTGCATTATTACTGGACAGGTACGATCCGACATCTAAGTTCGCACCTCAATACGGGCGAGGTACTTTTTGCTGGATGAGTACGCCACTGAGTATTTTAATCTTTTTCGACATTCCGATGGCAGTGATAATTGTCATCAATATAATTGTTTATATACGCACGGCTTCCGAAATTTGTAGAGCTCGATCTGTCATGAAGGCACAGCCTAAAAAGCAAACTATGTTCACAATCATTATAAACGTGAAATTATGTTGCCTCACTGGAGCTATGTGGATTTTTGGTTACATTTCAATCACATCAGATGTACAATTTCTTCGGACACTCTACGTGCTTTTAAATGCAACTTTCGGATTATGGGTTGCATGCTGCTTTCTTTGCACGGAAACTGTAGCTAATCTGGCCAAAGAAAAAATCAGATCTGTAACTGCATCTGCAAGTTAATGTAAAATATATAAACAGACATGTAAGCAATCAGTTTACGGAATACAAAGTATTCTATTAAAGTTATTGTTACAAAGTTTGTTTGAATAAACCAAAATATACGCACAAAAGTATCATACATATAAACTGATACATTTATATATATATATATATATGTACATATATATATATATATGCGTGTGTGTGTGTGTGTGTGTGTGTGTGTGTGTGTGTGTGTGTGTGTGTGTGTGTGTGTGTGTGTGTGTGTGTGTGTGAGAGAGAGAGAGTAATATGTTGACCGAAAGTCAACCGACAGTAAATCGAAATTCCATAAATATTATCTGTAATACTGTATTCACTCGAATGGGAAAATGTGTCAACAGAGATGGACTTCGGTTTCAACAATTTTCATGACGTTTCACATTTAGATGCTTTTATTAAATTCATTCAGAAATTAAGCATAAATGAATCTCGGAATTAAATGCTTGCGATTTACTGTCCGGTGACTTTTGACCAGCAATGTATATATGTGTGGGTGAGTGTATGTTTGCGTGTGTAGTGTGAAAATGGGGAAGGGAGAAAGGGAGAAAGTGGTTGGTCAGTTGTAGTGTGTGCGTGGTGTGATGCGAGGGTATTGGTGTGGTGTGATGTGATATATATATATATATATACATATATATATATATATATATACATATATTTATTTATATATATATATGTATGCATGCATGTATGTAAGTATGCATATAAACACACACACACACACATATATATATATACGATATACATATAGACATATAATTATATATATATATATATAGATAGATAGATAGATATGCAGGGCAGGGAATCGTCAATTAGTAATAAAATTAATAATTAACAATTTTGCCGGGTAGCTCAGTATGAAAAAACCTTTTCGGTAAAAAAACATTTATAATCATAAATATATAGGGATTGACAAAAATATCGCTATCAATCTGGAGTAATAATTTGTAGTTTTGAAATCAGTAGTTCTTTGACTGCTATTTCTGAATTCTCAGTATGTTGGAGAAGCAGGTTACTGTCAATCCCTATATATTTATGATATATATATATATATATATATATATATATATATATATATATATATATATATATATACATACATATATAAAAAAATATTTACACATACATATACATACTTCGACACGCGCACACAGAGGTATTTACGTGTATATAATTATTTATATGTATAAGTCTGTGTATGTATGTATGTATGTATGTGTGTATGTATGTATGTATACAGTGTTTAAATTGGTGTACAGATATTGTATATTGAGAAAAAGAGGCTGTCGGAATTTTGGAACGAGTTAGAATTCTTTAATCAGCGCTTTCGTTCGTTAACCAACCGAAGTCTTCCAGACAAAAATTAAAGCCAAAATGATACTTTTTCACAATATACATAGGATATTACCCGGAACACCTGGACCGGCCAGGCTGTCCATTGCCGAGACGACTCCGCTTGCCGCAACATGTGTTCCTTTCCCCTCGTGCTTTCGTCATTCTTCTTCACGTTGTTCCAAACATCAGCATATATATATATACATATATATCTGTAAATATAATATGCGACAATTATTCGGTAGCCATGATAAAACTCCGAGTTTCGGATGTCGAGGCGGACGCCCTCGACGGCATCTCTTCAGTTATCGGACCATCGAAAAAAATGCTCTGAAAATGACCGTTAAACAAAGGGAATTACTTTGTGGTTGACCGTTATTAAGATAAAAGGGCTATTAGAATGACTGCTAAGTTAGGGGAGGGAGTAAAGGTAAAGGAATAAAGATGCTCATAGTAATCGCGTAAGCGCGTATGTCCATACCTACACATGAGCGCCCGCACACACATGTACATGTGCCTATATGTATATACTCTTCCCCCCTCACTTGAAACACACACATGCTCACCCACACATTCGCCAAAAAATATATACATGCCCGCATACACGCTCGCACACACACACGCACGCACGCGCACAAAAACTGTTCATACACACGTCTATATACGCACATGCACAAGAAAAAACAGGGCTAAAGGCAAAATACAGAAAAAAGTGTAAAAAAATAAGCAATAAGAGTAAAACACATCTATATACGCACATACTCGCATGCACGCATACACACACGTCTATATACGCACATGCCCACACACACGCATACATCCACACGCGCGCACAAAGATTCCATATACACGTCTATATACGCACAGGAAAAATGCAGGGTGAAAGATAGAATACAAAAAAAATATGTGTAAAAAATATATGAGCAATAAAACTATAAAACAATATCTCTATAAATACGTAAGAAAATACAAAAATATATAAGAAATATAAGTAAAAAGTATAGAGAGATAAAAAGCTTGCACGTGGACGCAATATAGAAAGCAAGCCCTATCTGTAATCTTGGGGAAACCAAAAACGTAACAAATATTTAGCCTCATGTGGACATGATCCGAAAAGTTCAGTTCTTGGATTTAGACATGTGGCGGAGTCTAAGCTGCTTTGCCAGATGAGTTATCTTTCCATATCACAAAGACCCATGTATGTATGTATGTATGTATGTATGTTTATAAACTGTGCTTGAAAACATATGCATGGCCGTTTCTCTTAGAGTTTCTGTATATTTTGTGTGTAGTTGTACATTTGTGTTTTGTGTGAGTGGAGGGGGCAGGGGGCAGGGGAGGCGGGTAGTACTATGCACTCTTCATACACCGTTGGTGTACAAGCCACTATTGTTTCTCTCTTTTTATTTTTCTCATTGCTTACGTATTTAAAACATGATGCCAGTTCTACTATTACATGTTAATTAAAACCATGGCGTTTAATACTAAGTTAATAAATCCATGATGTGAGCATTAATAAAACTTTTTGCACGCTAAACTCAAGAATTTCATGTATGTTAGTCATTAAGTATCTTTCTTTTAATCATTTCATTAAATGTAAACCCCCGCACTCTATGTCAGTCCCCCTCCTTCTTCGTCCTTGTGGCAAATAGATAAAATCATTATTATTGTTATTATTGAAGGCGGTGAGCTGGCAGAATCGTAGCACACCGGGCAAAATGCTTAGCGGTATTTCGTCTGCCGTTATGTTCTGAGTTCAAATTCCGCCGAGGTCGACTTTATCTTTCATCCTTTCGGGGTCAACAAAATAAGTAAAGTACCAGTGAAACACTGGGGTCGATGTAACCGACTAGTCCCCTCCAACCAAATTTGAGGCCTTGTTCCTATAGTACAAAGGATTATTATTATTATTATTGTTATTATTATTATTATTATGTTGTTGTTCTTTTTCTTCTTTCTTCAAATTTTCTTCCATTTCTCGCCGAGTGTTTTCCGTAAACCTAGGGCAGAGAAACTCGTTGTATATATTCCCAGTTTATACACTTAAATTCACAGGTAAAACATGTATTTAAGAAAAAAAAAAAAGTTATC
>NC_142936.1:78079566-78094566 GCF_046866305.1 Octopus bimaculoides | reverse complement strand
AGTAGTAGTAGTAGTAGTAGTAGTAGTAGTAGTAATAATAACGATAATAATAATAACTACCCTGATCTAATACCAAGCTTCTGATCTTAACTGATTGAAAGTGTTATAAGCTTTCTCTTGATGTAAACGATGGGCTACAGCAAATACTCTGCTCAATTCCACAGATCTTCGTGCCAGCTGTTTGACCATAACCATTTGAGCATTTCCCTTAGTGGCTGACGATATGTGCATCTGTCACCACGCGCAGGAGGAGTGAGGAATGCATCATAATCATATGTTGAGAGGAATTCTTTGGTGTTTGAACGATTTCTCTCTTGAGACCTGTGTTTCGTTCAATATCCTTTAAAAAACCCTTACACGGGGACGTTTGGAGCCGGTTGTGACACTCGACCTCAAGAAAATTCTAACAGAGCTCTGCCTGCACGTTCTTGAGGTGTTTATTTAGATATAAGATCACCATGTAGCGCACATATATTTGTGATGCATGGGCCTGGTGTACCCTTATCAGACGGGTAGTCATGATGGGTATAATGGGCTTCGTATATTTGTAACCCAGTGTCACTTTGATGGCATGCACTGCTCTCTCGCTCAATTATGATGATGATGATGATAATGGTCCCAATTATATTCTTGGTTCCTTGGGGACAGTATCAGAAGACACCAAGAGAAATATAAAGGAAATCGGTGTAGAGTACTCAGTAGAACTGTTACAAAAGTTTTGCCGCCTTGGCACGGCCAGAATTACCAGGAAAGTTGAAAAGAACGGATAGCTTTGTACCTTAGGCTTCAGACAGCAAGACCGCTACGCATGCAAGTCTGCGGGGGTTAGAAGAAATCCGGAGATAAATAATAATAATAATAATAATAATAATAATAATAATAATAATAATAATAATAATAATAATAATAATAATAATATATGGGGAATATATGGCATGGTAGAAGGCTGTAAGAACTTCTTTATTATCTTCCCTAGACCATTTTTCATTCTTTTTCTTTTGGTTATTTGATGACGAGCATGGATGGCCATCTGTTGGAATATTCCGGTGAATGTTTAAGAAACCATAAGAAAATTATGTGTTTAAAGCAAACACATAATTTTCTTATGGTTTCTTAAACATTCACTTGAACAAAACTGTACAAATCCAAATATATGGTACCCTAGGCATAACACCTACATGAACTTCTAACTTGTTGTCTCTTGAGGTCTCTGGGTGAGACTTGGATCCAACTTGTACAAATGCAAAACAAAAGTCAAACATAAAATGATAATAATAATAATAATAATAATAATAATAATGATGATGATGATAATGACGACGACGATAATAATAGCAACAACGACGACAACAACAACAACAACAACAACAACAACAACAACAACAACAATAATAATAATAATAATAATAATAATAATAATAATAATAATGATAATAATAATGGAAATATCTTGACATTTTTATGCGTGGAGAAATATTTACAATTTAATATACAATCAGCTAAAATGATATATTTACAAATGCGGAGTTTATAAGAATCGGTTTATTCTCCGGTTTCAGTTAATGTTCTTATTTTCTGTTTCATTTTGGTGAAGATGCTTCGAGTAAACAAGAAAGACATTGCAACCCAAAGTCCGAAAGATGAATTTAAAAAGATGAAAGCAACTCTTAAGTGGTAAGAATGTGTTACGATTGCAACATATCCAATACTCCACGTAATACCAGTCAATAAACAAAGTTTCATGTTGATAAATATTGCTACAACATCGTTTCTGTCCGAATGTTGCTGAGTAAATTTACGGAGTTTGTAAATTGTGACAGCGGTATGTATGTAAAGTATCATATTTATGAGAATAATCAAAGCAAGCGGACCTGCGAAGAAAAGCATAATACTCGACCCATTGTTTATCCAGCAGAATTCATATAACCCATAACTGGGAGCGAAATTAGAATTCGGTTGGTACTTATCGAGTAGAATTGCAGGTACAATCAAGAGTATGGGTGCAAGCCATGAAAAGGCCGAATAGGAGATAAAAGAACGTTTTTCTGAATATTTTTTTGATTGACATGGTGTCCAGCAGACAGATAGCCATATGTTAATAGTGATGGAATTTAACCAGAAGAATGATGACAGAAACGCGTAGTGCATAACCACTGCTACTGCACGACAGGATGAAATGACCATCTTGGAAAAATGAGGTGTTAGGACGAAGAGAAGTTGCGCTATAAATAAAGTGATGGCAAATGAAACATATATGAAACCGGACAGTGAGCGAATATTACGAAAATATAAAAATTTAGCAATAAGAATGGCTAAAGCAATCATTGAAATTACAGAACACACATATGTGAGCTGGATTTCGGTTTCAGAAGTAGTTACAGGTATTCGTTGTACATCTTTGTTTAAAATCCGATCCATGCATATATACACATCCATACGGCTTGTGTCATTTATAGAATAATATTCTTTTCCGTGAAATGTCTTTGTTGAATTATGGTAAAGTGTTCCATTTGCTAAGAATACAAATTCATGGTTGTTAAGTTTTACCTGCGTACACTTCGGACCGCTTTTTTCCACTTGCAGTTTCTTTCGACACTCTCCGTTAGTATATATGTACCCTTCTTTACAAGGATTCATCCGTACCAGGTGGTCTGCCTTGTTTACAGTAACATCTCGATTGAAATTAAGCAGAACTGCAAACGATAATCTTGCTTCCATTTCGATTATCGTAGGTCCTGTGTCATAGTGACAAAGTATTTCTTCCGACTTATTTACATTGCAATTGAAACAAAAAATATTTTTATACATTGTACCGTTAAGATCGTAAACAACTCCGTAGTAACCATTACGGCAATCTTTCACAGTCTGTTCATCTTTTGTTCCTTGTGGACAGCTGGAGATTATACTGCTGTTACATTTATGTTCGTAAGAAGGTTCTAAGTTTTCCATTTTTGTATTGCATCCTTCCATATTTTCATCAAGAGTTTTACTAAGATTGCTAGTGTCAATTTCCTCTGGGCATTCTATGCGTATGTTCCAAAACGTATAGTGATTTTCACTGTTACAAAGAGCACAAAACATATTTTTGTAGACAATCTTGGATTCAATACTTGTTACGGGAATGCCCCAAGCTGGATGGCCAGTGTCCGTATAGCAGTTTTGACTTATTTCAGACTCAGGCGAGTACTCTTTGCTACAAGACGTTACCATCATCAACGCATGATCGTCATCGAGTGCGACACAATTAGATTCACCATATTTATCGCTGGTTGATATGTCTGTTGAGTTGTAATTAACACAGCAGTCGCCATAAACCTCACAGCGAGTATCGCAGAAACAACCCTGTAAGTAAAAGTGATAGCTTTGGTTAAATGCTTGGTCGGCACATTCGTGTTGACCACATTTATCTTTGGCTAAAATCAAAGTGAAAAGTGCTACTAGAAAGTACGTGAGCACCAGCATTTTCGTAGTCGCTGACTCTCTCTCGCCTAAGCTATCTCGTCTCGAACGAAGTCAAGCTGAATGCAGGCAGCTTTAATATTAACACATACACTAAATATATTAATCAGCCACAAACGTATATAAATCTTGTCGATCCTACATCATCCGGCGTTAAGGGAAATTCATCACTCGAATATAAGTTTCCGTTATTATGTATATAAGTTCGGATGTATGAGGATGTTTTTAAGTGTATATGTGAGTGCGTTTGTTTATTCGTTTGTTTTGTATATGTGTGTATGTGTGTGTTTGTGTGAGAGTATGTGCGCATGAGAGAGAGAGAGAGAGAGAGAGAGAGAGAGAGAGAGACAAGAGGAGAAAAAATAGGAAGAGGAGGAGTCGTGTAACAGAAGGGAGAGATAGGGAATTGGAAGGTGTGGGGAAAGTAAAACACTTCAGACGGATTCAATGAAAATACTGATATGTATGAATTCATATGTATGTTACGTTTTGTGCGGGATAAATATAAAGATAGACACATAGATGTACATACATACATACATACATACATACATACATACATACATACATACATACATACGTACGTACATACATACTTACATACATACAAATATATATAGAGATATTGAGACAGAGAGACAAATAGACAGACACACACACACATAGATAGACAGAGAGAGAGATAGACAGACAGACAAACAGACGACAGACAGACAGACAGACAGATAGACAGACAGATAGACAGATATATATATATATATATATATATATATATATATATATATATATATATATATATATATATATATATAGATAGATAGATAGATAGATAGATAGATAGATAGATATATAGATAGAAGAATGCTTTAACGACTGAATCGAGCCCAGTTCATTTTTTTGCCTTTTCTTGTTAAGTCTGGTACTTATTCTATCGGTCTCTTTTACCGAACTGCTCATCTACGGTGATGTAAACACACGGACACAGGTTGTCAAGCGATGGTAGGGGACAAACGCAAGCACACATACACATACATGCGCACATACACGGGCACACACACACACACACACACACACACACACGTACGCATGCACACACACACACACACACACACACATATATATATAAGTAAAGTTAATCACCACAACAATATTTCTGTTCGATGTTACTACCGTTTTAATCCTGGGAAGATCTTCCGCCGGCTGGTTATAGGTGCGGCGTGCACCCTGTATATATTATAAACAGGGAATCGAATCCTTACCATCCTCGAGCAGACGATATGATTGCAAATTAGTGACCGATGGTCGCTTTGCTTTCTAAATATTGCGAGCTTGAGCGGACTCTTACCATCTCTCTAGCCGTCGTGTGTTCGCGACTGAGAATAGACAGAAATAGTCCGAAACCATGTCGTTCTCGCGACACCGTCGTCTATTGGAGGATGTTAGGGTTTCACTCCCTTGCTTACAATATATACAGAGTGCAGGCTGCACCTATAACCAGCTGGCGGAAGACCTGCCTGATTAACTTTAATTACTACTTTCATCTCTTATATATATATAAAGTCTGTCATACCGGCCATGGTGAAGGGAAATAGCCCTGAAACTCAAGTCGCCTTTATATATTTATATTTATATTTATATATTTGATCCTTTATATTGAACACTCAATATTTCATCTACATTCAATACTTTATTTCATGGTACCATCCATTTTTATTTTATTTTATTTTATGTTATATATTGTATATTCCATATTCTATACCCCACATTGGTTCTGCAGGAATATAAATAAAACATAAAAAACAGACAGTGTTGGAACTCTTTTAAACAAAATAATATATTCCTCTATACACAATCATACAAAAAAACCTACCTTTTTTGTATTTATTTTTACTCGCATATATATATATATATATATATATATATATACACACACGACAAGCTTCTTTCAGGTTCCATCTATGAAATCCACTCACAAGGCTGTTCGGCCCGATGTTATAGTAAAATGCACTTGCCTAAGGTGCTACGCAAGTGGGACTCAACTTGGAACCACGTGGTTAGGAAGCAAGCTTTTTAGTACACAGCCATGTATTTTATTAAATATTCTAGATGTTTGTTTTATGAATAGATATGACAGCTCTTTGAATATTATAGTCGAGTTGATATCGATATTTTATTCCACCTGTTACATCTAATATATATGACTGTTTCATATTTTACATTACTACACCTAATTACTTTTGTGCTAATTAAACTTATATTAAATTGTTCTTTGTTCACAAGCCAACCAGATAAGCCTACGTAGGAGTCCTCGTAGAATTTGCAGCCAAATTTCTCTCTCGAAACTCATTCTACCATGATAAAATATAAAGATTTCACTGAGTGTAACAATCCGTGTAGTTCGTATTGGATTCTAACTGAAGTACAGTAGCAAATATATTGAGGTAGAGCATAATTGCTTGAATGATAATTTATTTCTTTAATTCCAGAGAGAAAATGTAATGTTCATCTCGTTTGGAATCAAATGTAAAGAAACATAATCATACGTCGCTAGGCTTTCTCTGAGTAAGGCGGCTAGCTGGTAGACTCATCAGCGCGCCGGGCAAAGTTCTTAGTGACAATCCGTCTGTCTTTACGTTTTGAGTTCGAATGCAGCCAGGATTGACTTTGCCTTTGCCTTTGCCTTTCATTCTTTTGCTGTCTATAAAATAAGTAGCAGTTAAGCACTGGGGGAGGGGGAGTCAATGTATTCGACTTAGTAATCCGAAATTACTGGCCTTGTGCCAAAATTTGAAACCAATATATTATAAATGATTCCTAAACATATAACGATTCCATAACAGATATTAAAAGGAACTACGTTTGTGTATTTACCGCACAACGTCATATTATGAATGATTATCGATACTTACAGAGAGAATGTACTATTTGACTACGTTAAAGTTAAATGAGACCTGATAAGTATAAAATACCAACCTGTCGCTGTTAGATAAACATGTTCTGTTTACAGGTTTCTTCTCTTTTTCTAAATTTCAAAATTACTCTACAGGCTGTCCTCATTTAACGACCGAGTTACGTTCCAACAGCCCCGTCGTTATGCAAATTCGTCGTTAAACGAATATTCATAGGGTACGTATTTTTTTTTTATAGGTATAGTGTACTGTACGTACATATAAAAACAGAATATCGTACTGTATAAAGTATATGCAGTACAGGGCCCCAAGAATCACTAACATAAATTGCTGAAAAATATATAATGGCTTCTAATTCAGGCGAGAGATTAATCATTTTGAGGAGAGGGGGTAAGTCGATACCAATCACCGAGTACTTAACTGGTACTTTATTTCATCGACGTTGAATGTATGTAAGGCAAAGTTCATCTCAGTAGGATTTGAACTCATCTTATGTATATCAAAATGCTTTATTTATTTCCGCAAAGTAATTTAAACAACGCCTGTCATGTTAATTCCATAGAAAGCAGTGCATTATACAAAACTTTCTGTGTTTACTTCATGTAGCACAATATACACAACACTACAATATTTACTTATTTCGTACGAGGCTCTAGATATAATGCCTGAATTGTATGTTACACAATAAACAGTGTAAAATGGATAAAAGGCTAAAAAAAAAAAATATATATGGAATTGCCCACTTCGACGTATCGAAGACAAGAATAACTTTAACCGAATCGTATGCATGAACAAACGATGGAATAACATATAGACAATATCTGTTAAGAATTAATATAGTAAAGTACATAATGAAAGTATCTGGGAAAGACAGTTCTATATTTAAGAGTTAACAACAAACAAGATGAGGAAAAATATCCGTCAAATGTAAATAATGTATTTGTGTGCGTGTGTATAGGCGCAGGAGTGGGTGTGTGGTAAGTAGCTTGCTTACTAACCACATGGTTCCGGGTTCATTCCCACTGCGCGGTACCTTGGACAAGTGTCTTTTACTATAGCCTCGGGCCGACCAAAGCCTTGTGAGTGGATTTGGTAGACGAAAACTGAAAGAAGCCCGTCGTATATATATATATATATATATATATATATATATATATGTATGTATGTATGTATGTGTGTGTATACGTTTGTGTGTCTGTGTCTGTCCCCCCAACATCGCTTGACAACCGATGGTGGTGTGTTTACGTCCCCGTAACTTAGCGGTTCGGCAAAAGAGACCGAAAGAATAAGTACTAGGCTTCCAAAGAATAAGTCCTGAGGACGATTTTCTCGACTAAAGGCGGTGCTCCAGATAAAGAGATAAAGAAGAAACTGAAATTCTAGCATAGTCGCAAGCATGACTCTATAGTTAAAAGCTTGTCTTGCAGCCACGAGGTTTCTAGCTCAGTCTCACCGCACGGCACTATGGGTATGTGTTTTCTACTGTAGATCTCGGATCAAGCAAATGCTTTATGAGTAAATTTGAGAGACAGAAACTGTTTAGCAGCCGATCTTCACACACACTCTTTTACTCTTTTCCTTGTTTCAGTCATTTGACCGCGGCCATGCTGGAGCACCACCTTTAGTCGAACAAATCGATCCCAGGACTTATTCTTTGGAAGCCTAGTACTTGTTCTATCGGTCTCTTTTGCCGAACCGCTAAGTTACGGGGACGTAAACACACCACCATCGGTTGTCAAGCGATGTGGGGGGGGGACCAAACACAGACACACAAACATATACACACACATACATATATATATACATATATACGATGGGCTTCTTTCAGTTTCCGCCTACCAAATCCACTCACAAGGCTTTGGTCGGCCCGAGGCTATAATACAAGACACTTGCCCAAGGTGCCACGCAGTGGGAATGAACCCGGAACCATGTGGTTGGAAAGCATGCTACTTACCATACAGCCACTCCTGCGCCTATACACAAGCACACACACACACACACACAAACACACACACACACACACACACACACACACACGCACGCACACACACGCACACATACACACACACACGTGTATCTTTGTGTCTGTGTTTCCCACAACCCCCCCCCCCCCACCGCTTCATAACCGCCCTTGGTTTTGGTTACATCCCGTAACTTGAGATTTCGAAATTAGAGAAGAGGTTAATATCAGTATGAGTTTTAAAAAATATGTGCACTTGGAAAATGTGACGGAAATTGTCACGTCTCTCCACATAAAGATGCTCTGAATGGCGCACAGAGACGTTCACACACGCGCGAACACAGACACACGCATTTATGTATATATATATATATATATATATATATATATATATATACATGGGAAGGTTGGTTTGGGGATTGAAAATGTATCTGAGCCTTAAAATGTGTGGTAGTTTTAAAATTTTATGTTTCTAGTGGTTTTTATCATTTTCAGGTCCTCCGTCAAAAGGGGTATATTCATATGGATCATCTTGTATGCTTCCATGCTTTTTCGTTGGTGTGTTGATATATACGGTAAAGTTTTAAGTATGTCAAAGTGTTTTTCTTGATTTTCATAATTATCTGATGTCTGCCGTTTTTGCACATTCTGTAGCGGCCAAACGATTACAAAGGCCAAACGAGCTTGCTTTTCAGAGACCGAATGACGGTACATCGTCAACAGATTTATGATACCACATCTATGAAAATTCCCGATAGTAAACATCAAGACCAGTACTCCAGGACCAAATATCAAATACCAAATGTTACATCAATATCAATGCACCAGAAACACTTTAACCCAATTCCGATTGAAATAGGGAAATAAGTTTATGAGGGAATATAAACCGCAAGTAAACACACTAAACAACACACCAGGATGAGAAAACTCAATTTATTCATGAAAAACGACAAGAAACAACAAACATAAATCAAAGTTTAATACCGAGCTGCCCCTGGGATTGGAAACATTAACTGTACAATAACACCTTGCATCTTCTCAAACTCCAGTTGACGACGTCACCCTAGGCTTAACCAATTAGATTTTTTTTCTTGACAAAACCGTAGCACCCGAAGAAGAAGAAAAAAACAATTGAACATTGTGCTGACCGACACCATTGGCTTCTTAAGGGATTCAGTCAACCGGGCGACCGTTAGAAAAAAATAAGTTACCAAGACTTTTGATAAAAACGAAATCAGCCAACCAGTGTACGGAATTTCTACTAGTCAAACCAAAATATTTGACCAGAATATATTCAGGCAGTTGGTCAGTAAAAATACTAGAAACCGCAGGAGGACATAAATAAGTGACACCATTAAATTAACAACCAATCTGTAGTTGATCTTTACCTTAAAAACCTGTACATACAAAGCACTTGCAGCTTAAGACTATTCAAGCTCTTACCAGTAAAACTAGTGACAAAGATTCCTCCTTCATGCATTACGAGGGAAATTGTAAAAAGAAAATAACTTTTTTCATCTTTTTTATTTTTTGGCTTTACGCTTATAAAATCCATCGTATTTAATTGCTAATATAACTCAATGTTACTGAACTTTCAATAACGTATGACTGTTATAAAATTCTTCGAACATTTGAACTTCTATTACAGTCTATGTCCGTGAAACGTTTTCCATATTGAATTTCGCTTGAACATTTGATCATATTTAAGCAGTTTTTTTTTTCTAATTTTCCCTTGCACTTTCAATATTTCTGAAGGAACTGGATCAGTTCTTAAAAAAGAAATCGACACGTTGAACAAAAAGCGCCACAGAATATTGAGGCTCTACGCGTTTCTGTCTTGCGGAACCCACAGCGTTCAGCTCATAAACAAGCAAGAACAGTAAGGTTGGCTCATAAGAGTGTTCGACGAATTCTCCATTTTGACTTAACATTTCATCCGAACAAGCTGCAAATCATTGAAGAACTGAAGGAGAACGATCACCAATTGCGATTAGAATTCTGTCAACAAATTACGGAAAACATAAACGGAAACAACGAATTTCTAGACAAGCTGTGGATGTCAGACGCGGCTCCTGCAACACTACGACTGGGTGTTGGAACAGCTGAGTGACTCAAGCGTGGATGTGATATATCTCGACTTTGCAAAAGCCTTTGATAAAGTTGACCATGGTATGACATGTCACAAATTGCGCGATCTCGGCACATGCGGGAAACTTGGAGAATGGCTGCACAACTTTCTAAAGGATAGACGTCAGGCAGTAGTGGCCAATGGAACTACCTCCAAGGAAACACAAACAGCAAGTAATGTTCCACAAGGCACTGTCTTGGGGCCACTGCTGTTCATATTGGCCCTCTCAGAGATGCCCTCGGCTGCTCAGATAGCCACAATTGCTAGCTATGCAGATGACACAAAAGTTTCCCAGACAATACAAAATCCTGGAAATATAGCACATCTGCAACGAGAGTTAGACGCAATATATAGGTGGGCTGACGAAAACATGCAGTTTAATGCAGAAAAATTCCGGGCTCTACGCTACCAGCACACAAAGCTAAACGACATGCAGACAGGATATACTGGCCCAGGAGGAATTGAAATCCATGAATCAAAATCAGTGCGTGACCTGGGCATTGACATGGGCAATGATGCATCTTTCCAAGTGCATATTACCAATTTGATAACAAAATGCAGACGGCTGCCTGGCTGGATCCTCCGAACTTTCAAAACAAGAGAAAAGGAGACATTGATGATCCTTTGGAGGACATACGTTCTCAGCCGTTTAGACTATTACTCCAAATTATGGACACCACAAAATAAAAATTCCACGGCGGAACTCGAAGCAATCCAACGAAACTATACTAAAAAAATCATCTCGATGCAACGTATCAGCTATTGGGAAAGACTGAAAGAATTAAAACTCTTCTCCCTGGAACGAAGGCGAGAGATACATGCAATGATATACATTTGGAAAATCCTAGAAGGCCTTGTACCAAACTTTGGATTGAAAGTTACTCAAACTGCAGAACGGGGTGTCACGGCATAATGCCAAAGATCCCAGCATCGCTATCAAAATACAGGACCAGATACTGCAACAGCTTGATCTTCAAGGGCCTACAGCTCATTAAAGTCCTTCCAAAATGCCTGAAAGACCTGCATGGTGTGGATGTAAGTGTCTTAAAAACAAAACTGGATCTCTTCCTATTACGGGTTCCAGACGAGCCTACCTTACGCCAGAAAACAAACATGAAGGTAGCAGCATGAAACTCCCTCATTGACTAAATGCTACATATCAGAGGAGGTTTCAAACAATGGTATAGCTCAGTCAACGGTGGTGTTCTAGCATGACCGCAGCTTTGCAGCTGAAACAGCACGGAATTTTGTTAGTGAACAGTTCGCGGTCTCAAAGCGACGAAAATATTTTGGCAAGTTAAATGTTGATGTGAATCTAACGGTTTTTGCGTGTTTCTTAAATGGCTTTTAACCACCTTCTACGCTGCAATTGTTATATATATATATATATATATATATATATATATATATATACATACACACATATTGTGTGTATCTCTCTCTCTCTCTCTCTCTCTCTCTCTCTCTCTCTCTCTTTCTCTCTCTCTACATACATACATACATATATATATATATATATATATATATATATATATATATATATATATATATATATATAGTTTCATAACAGTACACTGGGATTTGTAGTAATTCAGTCAATAAAACCAGAAAAAAAAGTTTCATTTGATATTTATTAATGATTTAAATGCTGTTTAATGTCACAACCAAAACCCCGTTTTCCCGTCTCCAATTACTTTCTCTCTTCCTTAATATTTAATGCTTGAATCGTTTCTACTTTCTTATTTCATTTCATCACACGCTTCGTTTGTTATTTGTTTCATTGTTTCAGTTTATACCACCAAAGGGACTATAAAGATAAATGCATGGATTGTAAGGTGACTTTACGGCTCAGATGTCATGTATGTTGAAGGTATATCACTAGCTCTGCGTTCTAGATAAACCCATTTGGTTATTGTTCATTGACATAGAAAACTATGTGGAAGGAGGAGAAAAATTAAAAAGGGACTGAAGTGGCGTGACGTGTTGAGAGCGCGTTACAGTAAACTTTCAGAACAACAGCTATGTCAGAGATTTATAATGTCATTTATAATGTTGTCTATGAAGTATCCTATGGGTAATTAAATGGTGTACAATGCAGAATAACTAACACTGGCTAACAGGATTTTTTTTTTTTTTTTGCTGACTTCGGTTAATTTTGTGATACTGATTTCAAATATGGCATCCATTCTTTTCTGACACACCAGGTTTTCATTTTATAGCATACCCCGGTTTTATAATGTACAGCTTAAATAATTTACTTGCTCAGAATAATTTATTAAGTCTTATAGCTTCAAACCCTAAGTTATAATGTCAAAAGAATATGAAATGTAAGATAGTGACACCTTTTAGTAAATGCATACTGTTAATTTTCTATGATGGATAAATCACAAACCATCATACACATACTTTCATAGAAGTGGAACAAATTTCCGCTTGCGAGAGCATGAGGAGTGTTTCATGTCTGCACAGTCTCTTTGAATACATTGATGCCTCATTAACAAAACCTCAACAGTGAACGGCAAAGTACATGGGACCAACTATTAACAATTTTTTGCCTTGACACCTAACATCTAATATATTTTCACACTCCTGACACCGCAATTAATAACATTGAAAGATTTCAATAACATTGAAATAATTATGTAATACGCTACAGCTAAGCTAAAGTCAAGTAAATATTTTCGATAGTTGACTGCTTACAAGGCAGCAAGCTGGCGGAATCATTAGCACACCGGGCGAAATGCTTAGCGGTATTTCGTCTGTCTTTGCGTTCTGAGGTGAAATTCCGCCGAGGTTGACTTTGCCTTTCATCCTTTCGGGGTCGATAAATTAAGTACCAGTTACGCACTGGAGTCGATGTAATCGACTTAATCTCTTTGTCTGTCCTTGTTTGTCCCTTCTATGTTTAGCCGCTTGTGGGCAATAAAGAAATAAGAAACGTTAGCACGCCGGGCGAAATGCTTAGCGGTGTTTCGTCTGTCTTTGCGCTCCGAGTTCAAATTCCGCGGAGGTCAACTTTACCTTTCATCCTTTCGGGGTCGTTAAACTAAGTACCAGTTGTGTACTGGGGTCTGTGTAATGAACTGGCTCCCTCCCCCAAAATTTCGGGTCTTGTGCCTAGAATAGAAAAGAATATTTGACTGCATATTAGAGCAAGAAAAAATGAAGTAGATTATTTGTTAATAAAAATGTTTTATTTTGCTATCTGTCTTACTTGGGACAGTGCTTTTGTAACAAGTGAGGGCATGATGGTGTAATCATCACCATCCATATGTATGAGCAATAAATTCAAATCTGTTTTCTCCTTCCTGATATTAGCACAGCATCGGAAGTTTTTTGGGGTTGTTAGTGGCTTGACTTACGTTTTTTCTCAATGACACTTTCTTTAACAGATTCATAATTGATTTTTCAGCTTCTAGGGTTAGCAAGTTTCTAATTGCAAATCTATAAAGATTAGAGTTTTTTATATGTAATCTCATTAGCACTAAAATACACGGCTCCAGTATAATTTCCACTATGACTGTAAGTTTTGTAATCATAAAATTCATAGTCAGACATTAAATCTACATATATCGGCAAATTAGTTGGTGAGAATTGTTTTAACAGAGGTATAAGAGATACAGATAAATGTATGTCCAAACCATTCAGATGTCTTTCAATGCAAGAGCGTAAATTGTCAATATCCTCTATATTTCAATGCCCAGACTCACAATATGTATGTGATATACTGGGTACTGTTCTCTCTAAGAAATGCTGAAGTGCATAAGGTTAGATTTTTTATTGCGATTCTGGGCCACAAAAGAATCAAATCAAAGAGTTAATGAACATGCCATTGGACTGGCTATTAAGATTTGTTTAAGAGTATGGATAACTACACTGGCTAAATCATTTGGATTTCTACCTGAAGTAGACTCTTCCGGAATTCCATTATATGTTTTTCTAGTTTGCTCAACCCAAGCTATAAGATTATAAGTGTTGAGTTTTCTCTTGTAATAAGCAGAGCGAACATTGGTACGAGGGAGCGAAAATACATTCTCTAAATCAAAGTTGATAAGTAGAACTGATGAATCACTGTTATTCATATGAGTGTGTCTTTGCATCCTAGTAACCATTCTCTCTAGCATAGGCTCGAAACGTAAAAGACTTTTACATTTTTGCGGGCGCCAAACTGATACACTTGCTTGTTGTTCATACACCTGTCTTCGTCTTTTGTTTTCTTATAAACTTCAACTATATATATATAAAATAGTAAAATAGTGTACATTTAAACACAAGGGAAATTACCAATAACAGGCAACTTCTACACGCTAGAAGACAGTCAAAAACGACCGAAAACCACAAAGTAAAACATTTCAATGGGAAGAAAAAATAAAAACTTTTACCTTGCTTTCACGGTTTGAAAAAAATAACATATAACGATGAGACACGTGCGATTTGTCTCATAATTATAAGTTAATCTTTGACGGCTGGTTACTGAAGAGAATTTGCCTAGTAAATTATTTTATTTACTATAAAAATTCGAAACTTATAGGTCCAACCGTTAA
>NC_142936.1:78074566-78077066 GCF_046866305.1 Octopus bimaculoides | reverse complement strand
TAGATGTACATGTAATATGTACACATATATACATATATATACATGCATACAGATATCTATATATACACCCATCACACACATACACATGCACACAAACACACACATTAGTAATTTGTTTTCTTATCCAAAACTACGTCAAAAGTACTGAATGGATCTTTATGAAATTTGGAAATTATATTCTATGTATAACGGCCATAACTCCCATGAAAATTCATATATTTTTGATGTTGATGAAATTTTAACCCGAACATAGAGATGAGCATTATTTGTAATTCAACGGTGCAACAGTGTAAGACTACCCTTTCAGATATACTTACATTGTGATTTCTGCAATGTGGTGCATAAATTGTCAAGTAAATGAGACGCATCTTTGCTTCCACTGATTCACTTGTAAAGTGTTGAGTAAAATTATTTCGTTGCAGACCTCCTTTGAGTCTTTTTATTATCACTGCGACACACATAGTCCCCATTTGGTAACATTGATTTCAAGACCTTCCCAGATGAGAGACTGGTTGTTCTAAGACATTTATCGATTGTAAATTTTGTCTGCAATTTGGAAATTATATTCTATGCATAACGGCCATAACTCCCATGAAAATTCATATATTTTTTATGTTGATGAAATTTTAACCCGAACATAACAGATGAGCACTGTCTGTAGCTGGTCTTCTCTTGGAAGAGCCCTGCTTCTCACATGGACAACTGTATGTTGGCTGCTCAAGAGTGGGCAGCAAAAAAAACCTATTTGCATATGCTCCACAAGGGAAAACAAGGAACATTGTTTACAACGAGGTGTTATAATCACAAGAGCAAGAAAGTATGTACATGATCACCTTCTTTTACAAAACTTCATTGACTTTCATATATTTATATTGATATACATATATATACGTGTGTTTGGGTGCGTGTGTGTGTGTATATATATCTCTATATATAAAGATGAGAATGTGTGTCTGTCTGTCTGTGTGTCTGTGTGAATCCCTAAAACTCGAGAACTACACAACTCTCTTTTACAAACCCAGTGACAATACATATATTTCATATGTCAAAGAAATTCAAGCAATACATACAACACCAAAGTTAAAAACATTCCCAACAATTCCACAATTCCCAACCTCCAGAGCTATTGAAGAAACTGTTATCATCAACTGACCAAGATTCCTAACATTTGCAAAACAAAATTAGACAATACGACGCTGTACTACAGATGACATCATTTGGAACCACAAGAGATTTAACTGAGGCAGCATTCATTCAAACTTTCAAGATCCAACCTCAGATTTATCATCACATTGTCTCTCTACTACCTCTGTGAAATGAATCACCTAAATTGGCCTTTCATTATTTATAATCTGTGCCTGTTTGTTTGGTTACGAAATAAAATACACAAAACGTATTTCTGAATTACGTGTATTTACTTTATATAGATATGGGTTGAAAACTTTCTTCTAGCATTCTACTTAATGTCTATGTTCCATACTGGCATGGATTGGAGAGTTATTAATTTAGAAATATGGTATCGTAGCTACTAACAGTTGAAGGTTGCGTAGTCTAGACGGCGTTTTTAGATTTCATTATTCTCTTTAACCCGGGCAAAGCCGGGTATTTCTGCTAGTTAGTAATAAATAGAGATTGACTCAGTTTATCAAAATGAAAATGAAACGAATGAACACTAATTCGACACTCCGTGTTTCTTTTACAAGTTCAAAATATAAGACCAAATTAAATTCAAAGATAGGGAACGCTGAAACATTCAAAATTGAACCGGAAAAACTGCCTTTCTTTCCAAGAAAAGGACGTCATCAGTTTTCGGTCTTCCACAAAAAGTAAGAGAAGGAAAAAAGGAATTAAAAAAAAAAGCAGAAATAAATAAAAGAATTGGAGAAAGAAAATATTAAGCCAAAAAGTTTAGTATAAATATGATGGAATTCACCTTCCATTTTATTAATTCCTCTAGGCTGCGATGTCAACAGCCCACAAATATATCTATCCTCATGGGTTTTGAGGACTGAACGTGCAGTGTAGTGAGGGTATTGTTGAGAATGTGCACTTTCAGGTCCTGAAATTTACACCCGTTTGATGGGAAATGCTCCGCAAGTTCCGTGGAACCACATTTATTGTACCTGACGTCGTACCTATGTCCGTTACATCTTTTTTTCAATCGTTCTGTTGTGCAACCAGCATAAATCATTTTGTGTTTGGTGCATTCCGCTGATTACATCAAAGGGGAAACCTTTCAGGTACTTCCTTGTGTAAATCATAACATTTCTGTGATAATTTTTGATGGAATCGGTCTGACTCACATTCTTATTAATGTATGCACCAAGCGAAACTAACTTCGAACTGTTGTGTTAAATAATAGTATCCATTATCTGAAACGAATTACTCTTACAAATCAGTTTTGAAGCAATGAATAAAAAAAAAAACTGTGTTGCACACATTGGAATATTTGATGTAATACCTTCAGGTATTATTTGTTGTTGTCTGCATGCATCTAAAA
>NC_142936.1:78012066-78069566 GCF_046866305.1 Octopus bimaculoides | reverse complement strand
CTTCTTTCACCCAACACCAAAGAATTACAAATATTAAAATTCAGCTGGCGCAGTTGTGTGGTAAGATGCTTGCTTCGCAAATGCATGGCCCCTGGATCAGTCTCATTGTGCGTCAACTTGAGTGTCTTTTACTATAGCCTCGGGTGAAGCAAAGCTTTGTGAGTAAATTTAGTATACGGAAACAGAAAGAAGCCCGTCGTATATATATATATATATATATATATATATATATATATATATATATATATATATATATATATATATATATATATATATATATATATATATACATATATATATATATATATATATATATATATATATATATATATATATATATATATATATATTTATATATATATATATAGAAGTAAGCACATAAATGCGAAACAAGGTGGAAAAGATAGTACTCTAATGCTGGAGGTAGAGTAATATACTTTATTAAAAAGCAGCAAAAATATCACAAATACTGTTACTCAGAGTTTCAAGTTCCCGTTCCTCGGACGGTTTTGTTTAGAATGTCCGACGAACGGGAACGTGAAACTCTGAGTAACAGTTTTTGTGATATTTCTGCTGCTTTTTAATAAAGCATATAGATAGATAGATAGATAGATAGATAGATAGGTTTCTTTATTAGCCACACAGGGCTCAACACAGAGGGGACAAAATACAAATGTAGAGTTTTTCTTTTCGAGGTGGTCGAAAACAAAGCAGAAAAAAAACAAAAGTGGGGACAACGATGAAAAAAAAAACATCGCAAAACGTTTGGGGTATTTACAAAAAATACGAAATAATACAAAAAATTCCCAATAAATGGGGAGGTTATCCGTGAAAAGAAAAACCTACAAAAAGACCACGGTAACCTCGGTCTTTAGCGTCACTGTTTGTTAAATAAAATTTCTTTTATTTAAGCAAGAAACGTAAGTAACTCTCTGTTTACAAAATTTTAAAACGTTTTATAGAATCATGGTCAAGGTGGCTTCGTCATTTATACGTGCCATTCTTGCTACATGTATCCATCTTTTTTCGAAACATTTGCTAGACAACACTTGCCTCTCTACTCTCACCTTCCTTTTCAAGTGATACTTGAAAGAGTTGATGAGAGATTGACCAGAGAGGAAAGTATTTGTCTCTAATCCTTTCAGACGCGTCCACCAGATGCATTCTTTGGCCATAGCCACAAGTACGATAAATACAGCTCTTCCTTCCCGTTTAAAGGAAGGAGGCGTGACGATATTGACGATAGACTCGGTTGATAAACCGACTCGTCCCACACGCGACAGCAGTCGTTCGACATAAGCCCACAGCTCCGAAATGGTTGGACACTGCACGAGTGCGTGCAGAACGGTTTCATCGCTCTGACCGCATCTCGGGCAGGTCGGCCCCACATTTCGCGAGCCGTGTCTATAGAGCTTATCCCGAACGGGTAGCGCCTCTCGGTAACACTGCCAGGCCAGGGATCTCTGGAAGTTGTCCATAGGTCCCGGCCCGAAAGTCGTCCTGAACAGGCGGGTCAGGTATTCCTCGTCGACGCCCAGGTTCGCCCCAAGATCGTCGTCGTACATGCCCTCCACTAATCCCCTATAGAATGACTTCGTTGTGATGCAGCCGCTCAAGGTCGACCCGGGACGGCAAAGTTGTTGCAGAGCAACGCGACACTCACGGTGCCATTCGCCATTCCTCGGCCTCTTTTTGATCCACGACTGCAGCTCGGTCATGGAGACGAGCTGCGGGAAAGCGCGTCGCACAAACGGCGACCACACCTGCTCACCGTCGTCTACGTAGAGCCGGAGATGTCGCAGTCTCAGCGCATGTCTGCGCATCATCAACCACGGCATGCCCAGCCCTCCTTTCAGCGGGTGTTGGCAACAAACGGATTGCCTCACCATCGGAACGCTTCCTTTCCACAAAAAGCGGAAGAGGATGCGCTCCATTTCGGTGATGGCGCGATCGGGACAAGGCACGACGGTCAGGCGGTATTCGATGACGGACGCGATGTACGCGTTCGCCACCTCCGCCCGACCTTTTAGGGACAGCTTCCTCTCGGACCATTGCCGGCAGAGAGTGGCCACCCTACTCGTTATCTCGTCCGAGTTCTTCTCCGTTTGCAGGTCCGGACCGAACCAGACTCCGAGCAACTTGACCGGACCGTCCGTCCAGCGTCCCACTACTGAGGTGCTGCCGGACGGTATGGGCTTGCTTCTCCAGGTGCCGAGCAGCAAACCCACCGACTTCTCCCGGTTGATTTTCGCTCCCGTCACCGCTTCGTAGTCTTTCAGCGTCTCGCCGACAAGCTCGATGTGCTCGTGGCTAGACGCTATGGCGGTGACGTCGTCCGCGTATGCCGACACGCTCGTCCCGCAACCCAGTTCTCGCGTGATGCCCCTCAGCGTCGCCAGCTCCCGCAGTAGTGGCTCGAGAGTCAATACGTACAGGAGCGGCGACAGGGGGCATCCCTGACGAACCGAACGTGCAATGTAGAAGGGTCCCGATAGACGTCCATTGACGCGAACAACCGAACGGATGCCTGTGTACAAGGCAGCCATCCAGCCGCGGAAAACGGGACCGAAGCCGGCCGCTTCGAGGACGGCCTCCAAGTATCGATGGTCTACCCTATCGAAAGCTTTGGATTGATCCAAATTGATCAGGGCCCCACCCATGCCAGGTTCCTTAACTACCCTCTCTATGATGTAGCGCATCAGATAGAGGTTGTCATGGATGCTCCGGCCCGGCACGGCGCACGTCTGCTCCGTGCCGACCAGTTTCTCGATGACAAGCGCCAACCGCTTGGCTAACACCTTGGCCAAAATTTTCATGTCTGCATTGAGCAGAGTGATGGGCCTAAAGTTATCTATGGCGTCCTCCTTGTTTGGATCTTTCTTCAGCAGCGTTACCGCTCCTCGGCTCACAAAACCAGGAATGCTCCCGTTCTGCTGCCAGTTGCAGTACACGGCCGCCAAGACTTCTCCAAACAAGTCTGGCATACAGTTGTAAAGCTCGTAGGGCAGACCATCCAAACCCGGAGATTTGTCCGTCGAGCAACCCGCCATCGCGTCCCTCACCTCTTCCGCCGTGATGACCCCTTCGCAGCACTCCGCCTCTCTTGCCGAGAGTCGTGGCAAGCTGTGCAGGTAGGCACTATAGTCCACCCTGCCTTCTCGCTCGCCACTCCTCCCGAACAGTCGGGAAAAATGCCGCTGAAACGCCTCGCACATCTTGCTCGGCTCGAGCAATTCGCGCCCCTGTTCGTCTACCAGAGACCGGATAGTGGCTCTGTTACCCCGCTGCGCCTCCGCCACCCGGGCCTCTCGTGCGGCTCCAACACCTTCATTCCTCAGAGCACGCATCCTTGCCCTGACAGCACACCCTTCGTGTTTAGCATTGAAGTGTTGGTCGAGGGCCAACCTCGCCGCTAAAACGTCAGATGCGATGCCACTTCGCAATGCCTCTTCTAACTTTATCACTAGCTCCCCCTCTACTCTGTTCCTCTCTACAGCTAGTGCCCTGCTATACCTTATTGCTTCCGCCCTTACTGCTCTCTTGAGGGCAAACCACCATTTGTTGTTGACGATGGCTCCCGTCAAAGCCCTCTTTACTAACGTGCTAATCCGGTCTCTGAAAACCTGTCTCGACGGGAAAGACGCGTTTAGTTTCCAGTAACCGGGACCCTGCCTATGTGCCTTATCTAAGTCTAGCGTACACGTCACATGTTTGTGATCCGTGTAGCTGACTATGTGGAACTGTGGACATCCTAAACTATCTCTATCTCTTGTCCTACACACTATCCTATCTAGATACGATCTCGACGACCCAATGCGGTTGCTCCAAGTCCACGTTGGCACATTTGGGTGGTCGAGTCGGTACCTGTCAGACAACTGGAAGCGTCTGAGCAGGTCTATGAGGCCTTTGCATCCCCTTCTAGTTTTGTCACTCCCCACGTAGTCTAGGTGCGTGTCCAAGGTAGCATTCCAATCCCCCACTAAAAGTAAGGGGCGAGACGTTCCCAGGAATACTTCTAGACGTCGAAAGAAGTCTGACCGACCTGTTAAAGGAGGCACATAAACTGCCAGCAACCGAAAAGCGCCTCCATCGCTGCCGTCCACATCTAGGACAACCAGTCTACCTTCCGGGTCCGTAAATATCGTCTTTACTTGGAGATCCAGAGTCTTGCGAAAAAGAACCGCCGTGCCACTACCGCCCATCCTCGGCAGACATGGAGAAAAATAAATGTTAAACTGTCCGCCAAACATGGACTTTAGGGCCCGCGGTTCATGGAGTCTGGTCTCACTAATGGCTATGATATCCAAATTGTGTGACTTGATGTCATTTAAGAGGTACCCTTGTTTCCAAGGGGACCCTAAGCCACGCACATTCACACAACCAATCTTCACCATGATTCTATTTATACGTGTGCTTTAAAGCACAAAACAAAAGAACAGAGTGTTACTTACCGTTAGAAAGTTTTGTTTCCTCCTTGGATTTTTCACCAAGGAGGCTATTGTACAATTTCTTGCAGAAATATTTCTGGAATCCCCCTACCGAGTTGGGGTAGAGGGATTTTATTGTGTTGTGTAATGCTGGTGTTACATGAATAATTTTAATGTGTTTTGGCGGTGTTGTACGTGGGTGGTTGTTGGTTATGATATCGTTATTTGTGATGTTTGTTTTAGAGTTGATGTAATTCATCAACTCTGTGTTTGTACTGTCTATTGCTGTTAGCATTGTTGTTTTTTATATTACTATTGGTGTTAGTAGTATTTTCGGGAGATGTGAATCTCCCTGCTTTGTTTGTGTTTGCATTTTGTTTTGTTTTCTTCTTACTGCGCTTCCTCTTTCCTTTCGTAGCTATTTTCCACTCCTCCCCACTCTCTTCATCGGATGATGGGAGATCTGAGGAGTCAGAAAGAGGTAACGGCAAATTTTGTGCGTCTGTGTGTGTTTCTGTGAATGTTTGTGTTGCTGTTTTTATTGATGTTGGCTGCTTGTTATTTGTGTGTGGTGTATGTGATATGGGGGAGGGAGAGGCAGTCTTGGAATTTTCTTTTTTTTCTTCTGTTTTTGCAGTTTCTGTTGTCTTTTCTGTTGTGGTTATTGCTGATATTTCTGTTGTTGTTTTTTGTGTTGCTGGTGGTGTTGGTAGTACGGTTTTTCTGTTGAGGGTATTTGGTAGTTGCTTCTGTTGTTGTTGTTGTTGTTGTTGTTGTTGTTTTTGTTTAGCGGCCAGAGGGCAGTCCTTTTTCAGATGTGCTTCGCTGTTGCATAGGTAACAGCGAGATCGCCTGCCCTCTACCACCACATACAGCTTGTGGTCCTCTGCCAATCTAATGTTTGGAGGAATTTTCTGTGAAGCCTCCTCCGTGATGTGGAGAAGGATTTCCAGATTTTTCCCTCCCCAGTTCTTTTCCTCTCCGACCGTAATCTCCAAAATATTTGCCTCCTCCATTTCCAGGCACACGGCCGATATCAGCCATTGGGTGTCCACCTCCGATGGCACATTTTTTATCATAACTTTGGTCACTCTCTGTCCTAGATAACTCGGTATCATTACCAAGTCATCTGTGCGGAGAGAGAGTGTCGAAAATTGTTTAGCTAAATTTTCATCCAGAAACCTTACTTGCACCGTTCCGAATTTCCTTCCCCAGGTGACATGATTCTGATAAGGCCAAATTTTTCTAAGACAAACTTCAATTTTATCTGTGCTAACATTTTCTACACGTCTGGTTTTTGTGTTTACCAGTTTATAAATGATGCACTTTTTGTTTTTCATTTCTATAATATCTTTTGGGATGTTAATTCTGACATCATCTCCTTCTTTCGTAAGAAGGGATTTTGTGTATTTTATTTGTTTTTGTGTGAATGTCACTGTTGTTCTTTTTTCCTTTAGAGCATTTGCGAAATTTGTTTTTGTTGTGCTGGCGGACATGTTCTTCTGGATATTTTTGTTTATGTTGGTGTATGTACTGCCTGGTTCAAAGGTGGTGGTAGTGGCAGCAGAGTTTGTTGAACAGGTGATGGTGTCATTGCTGACGGCCGATAACTTTACTTTCTTGTTGTTGCTGTTGTTGTTGTTGTTGTCGTTGTTGCTGTTGTTGTTGTTGTTGTTGTTGTTGTCGTTGGTGGTGGTGATGATGGCGTCAGCAGCAGTGGTGCTTACGTCAGAGACATTTGTGACGGTTTTCACGCATGGTTTTGTAACCTTGGTTACAGTTTTGTTTTTGTTGTTGGTGTTGGTGGTGGTGGTGGTGGTGGTGGCGGTGAGAGGGCTGTTAGTAGCTGTACTCACAGTCTTTGTGACGTTTATAGCAACTGCGTTCGTGTCACTGCATGAGCACGCGCTATTCTGTTCTTTTTTCTCTTCTGGCATCTGAAGCCTCGGGAAATGCTTGTCAAAAGAACAAGACAAGCGTTCCAAAATTATGTTTCTCGACATTTTTCAAATGTCAAGAAGGAAATTTTTGTATTTTGCTAGGGCCGAAACTGCCCCTGGGGGTCAATTCCTGCCCTTGAAAATACACACAAATGAAGCCTAGGTGCTTCGCAACAAAATTATTAAAAAATTCCAACAAAATGTGGACAGTAAAAGGTCAAATAAACGTTTACCTTCGCAGCCGATGTGACAGCACGTCCGTGAGAAGAGATAGATAGATAGATAGATAGATAGATAGATAGATAGATAGATAGATAGATAGATAGAAAGATAGATAGATAGATATTGGTAGAGTGTAAGCAAAATACTCATATCAATATATAAGGAATATTAAGTACATCAAATACAAAATAGGTATATATGTATACATATATAAAGGTCCAACGTACACAGATTACATATGGCAGAAAATTAAAGGTGTGGAAGAAAATTATTACAATCCAACAGCTGTTTCTGGGGTCTCAGAAAATGCGGCCGTATGAATGTATTTAACATAGGATGAGAAGACCTTAATGCAGAGAAGTTCAAAGAACTCCTCTGCTTCTATACTCGCTCAACCTGATCCCTCTTTGCCTTTTTTTTTACCTTGTGGAATATCCCCTGTAAAGACATCGGCGTCTAAGTTTGAATTCGTTGAGTACTACTAAGTATATTTCATACGAGAATATCTGGATCTTATCTTTGAAGTATATATATATATATATATATATATATATAGGTGTGTGTGTGTGTGTGTGTGTGTGTGTGTGTGTGTGTGTGTGTGTGTGAGTCTGTCTATCTGTCTGTGCCTGTGTCTGTGTTTGTCCTCCACCACCGCTTGACAGCTGGTGTTGGCATGTTTACGTCCCCGTAACTTAACGGTTCGGCAAAAGTAACCGATAGAATAAGTACCAGGCTTTAAAAAATAAATTCTGGGGTCTATTTGTTCAGCTAAAACCCCTCAAGGCGTTGCTCCAGCATGGCCGCAGTGTAATGACTGGAACAAGTAAAATATGAAATATAGAAGATAAACAATGAATGCGCACAGACGTCATCCTTAGTACAAAACATACAAAACTCATTGAGAAGGTACCAGTAAACGAAGTCAAAAGAGGAATTAATATGTGTGGCGCACTTACATGTACTACATTTCATTAAGAAAAAGGAGAGAAAAGACACAAGAAGGCGGGTACATATATAAGGCAAAAGTCATCACAGATTATGCCAGTCTTGCCTGTGTATTTAAACCTTTCACAAGAAACCACATTAAGCGCCAAGTGCTCTACACTGACTAGGCCTAGACAATGCACTACACTGACTAGGCCCAGGCAAACATTAAATGCCACATAAATACACAGAAATAGCTGTAACAACAGTCGCTTCCAAATGCTATATAGGTATATTCGCCAGTATTAAGCAGTAAGTGAAGAAGAATAGCAACTTTCATACACTGACCGCGTCCATCGTGCCCTCAGCTTCTATAGTCTCCACCGGAGTATACAGACATACAGAAATAGACTGGAGGATTGAGAGAATTCACGTCCATAATGTCACACATTGTCGAGGCGTGGAATGTTGTCATCAGCTACAGAATTGCATGGCATATCAAAACCAATAATTTTGTGTATCTCACTTTGCATTTTCGGCCGAAAACCTGTACGTCATAGTTTTTCTCGATTAGCACCGACACAGATTTAAGCAAAAATCGACAAAACGATTACTTAAATCAGCATTCTGCTATATCATTTATCTTTATTATATTGTCAGATATTCAGATAGTTATTGTTGTTTCTTGATATTGGTGATAGAGCTGAACAATATAAATGAGTTAGGCAGGTAGTGTTTTCCATGCTGTAGAACTTGACGGAGTATATAAGCTGAGTCATGCTTTTCTTGTATGGATAGGTACCTAGATTGTGCGATACAGTTCCTCGATCCAGAGAGGGTGGTATTTTCCAATTCGCCGACAGGAATTTATCCATATATTTACATCCTCTGCAAATTTCAGATCTGGAATTCAGCAGTGCGGTGGAGTTCTTATATCTGAAAAGGATCTGTAATCTTTCAGCTATGAATAGCTTACATGTCATTGATCTGTTGACTTTCGATTATTTTCCACTTAAATATATGTGGTGTGGCATTAGATTTCAAACCTTATACATGGCTATCCTACATAGTGGCTTTTCTTTTGTTCCTGTATCGAAAGAAGATATGTTGTTAGCGAGTATGTATGTGTAGCTTTGTGGCTGAATGTGTGCATGTGTTTGTTAGTGTATTGGTGTAATAAACGAATGAGTTGCATTATATGCTACATTAAGAGAAGACAAGTTAAATGGTTTCTAATTTAAGTGTTTTGCATAGTGATACAATTAAGGTGTGATAAATATAAACATATGAACAGCTATCTTGTTATACGCTACATAACTGAGCGTCTCTGTGTGTTGTACTGAGGTAAACAACTGAAGAATTGAGAAGTGAATGTATGAGAAAATCTGATCTAATCTATAAGAGGTGGTAAATTTCCATTGGCATATTGCTGCCGTGCTTCACAATATATTTCCGACTGAGATAACATTTTATTGCATTCACTAAAGAGAAGCATATCGCCATCTAATTGATAACTTTATAATGATTTAACTATAATGACGGTACATATTTTAAAATCAACCAATTATTTGTTTAGTTTTTCATAGACCCAGACAATGAATTTATACAGTTTTGAATTATATTCATAGTTGACCCAAACAACTGCATTTCTGAAATTAATTCTGTACCTACGATGCGTAGTGAATGTTATATTATGCATTTCTTATTGCTAGTGATATCAAATTTTCTCTTTTAAGTGATCAGAAGTAAGAAACAACAAATTCTTGTACTGCAAATTTTTTACTTGCGACGTGTTTAAAATATAATGTTGTTTGTGGCAATATCTTCAAATTTCATAGGTGTGTGGCGCATACCACATGTCACACAATACATACGTACATACATTTATTAGTCATATATTTTCTATTGCTATTATATGTGTCAATTGACATTCTTCTATTGACCAGTTTAACACTAGTATTTCTATTCTAGAAATATTCAGTTCAATGAAAATTAATATAATAAATTAGCTGAGAGCAACAAAAGCTTATGAGAAGTAGTTTTTTTCTCACTGATATTATGTTTAAAAACGTGGTTCTCAATATTGCACATTTTAAAGGCGGCGAGTTGATAGAGTCGTTATCTCGCCGGGCAAAGTGCGCACTGGGATCGATCTAATCGACTGGCCCACTCCGCAAATATTTTGGATCTTGTACCTAGAGTAGAAAAGAATAAATGCATTTATAATAAAACATTTATCTTTGTCCAGCAATGACATAGGTAAATTAAGAACACACACTTGTAATAATCTTCATGTATGTGCATTGGTATCTAGATCTTTAAAACCCCTGCTAAAGTCTCAAATGGCAGTAGTACCACGTTAGGATTCATGCAAATACTCTCAACACAAGCAAGTATACTGTAGATATATTTATCCGTAATGTAAGCATTCATCATTAAGTCGCACGACAGAAATTTAAAGTACATATTTCAGATGGACTGGTCGGCGACTAAACCTTAAAATTTCCCAGCGAGCTCAGAAATAAAACCTGTCGAATTGCAAAAGAGACTTTTACAGAGACGCCAAACATGAATTGGCCTGAGAGAGAAGAAACAAAGCCATAATGTCATCGGTTCAAACCAGTGGTTCTCAACTAGGGACCCTATAAGATTTTGGGGTCAACACAAGCAAATTAATAAATTGGGAACCCACTATAGCTTATTAAGGGTTCATGTAAAAGGTTTGATTAAGATCAGTAGTTCCCAGCAGCGGTTCCAAAAACTTTTATACTTTTATTTAAATGAGTCTTCCCACGGCCCCATTTTAATATGTTTATCCGTACGTGTATATATATATATATATATATATATGAAATTTTGAATTTAGTTCACGGGCCCCATTGAACGTGGACCCTAGATTGAGAAACACTGATGTAGATGTATATATTAAAACATCTGAATTAATTCCTCGGACGTTTTACAAGTTAACGTGCGAACAACAATATAGGAATTTTGAAAGAAGTATCTATAAAACTAGTTTTTAAAAATCCTGGTCCACCACGAAAAAACAGTAATGAAAGGGGTTCATGAGTTAAAAAAAGGTTTGAGAACCATTGGCTTGAGCAAAAATTGCTGTTGATCTACGTTGTCCTCAGGATACGCAGTTTTTCAAGGATTATTCATTAAAATATAAAATAAAAAAAACAAACACATAGCTTAATTTTATTAATATCACATTAATCATATTTATTTTCATATGAACAAGTTATAAGTGTTAAACAAAATTTAATGTCCAAAATATTTCTTTCTTGATTCGGTTTATATCATTCGACATTTGAGAAAATTTCAAGGAGTTAGTTCTTTGGACTTCGTAGTTCATGAAAATATGTTTTTAGAAAGTTCAAGAAAGTAACCGAATTTTCTAGTTATGATTTCTGTAAAATTTCTATACAATGTTGCTAACTTGATTTACGCTTTTAATCATAATTGGCAAAAACCATCATAGCACCAGGTAATAAACATATAGTTTAGAGCAAAAGTGTAACAAAATATTTTTCTTAAAATATTGCTCAACAATATATTTTGCTAATGAATAAATTTATAAATCAAGCGTTAATTTACAACAGTGTCATCATACAATATGAAAGGGATGCTAAAAACAACAGCTGAAGAAATACACAAAGACATAATACTAAATATGTACCACGACTAAACACACACAAATATATGTGTATATATATATATATATATATATATATATATATATATATATATATATATATATATATATATATATATATATATATATATATACATATATATATATATGTATATATACATATGTTTATATACATATGTATTTATGTGTATGTATATATATGTATGTATATATATATATATATATATATATGAGTTCATATATTTTATATAGGCATATGATTTAAATATATGCATATATATTTATGTATGTACGTATATATATATATATATATATATATATATATATATATATATATATATATATATATATATATATACATATATATATGTATATATGTATATATGTATATATGTATATAAGTTCATATATTTTATATAGTTATGTCATTTATATATATATATATATGTGTGTGTGTGTGTGTGTGTGTGTAGACCACTGGTTTTATTTGATTAATATCAATTTCTACCCTTATTATTAAATTTTAAATTATATATATATATATATATATATATATATATAATCCCTGGAAAATAGGGATGAAAAACATATAATCTTTCACTAGCTTCACGATCAAATGCCCAATGTTGCGGAGAAAAAACATTACAAATTGCATGTGTATATATTAATTTATGAAAATTAATAGAAAATGGAGATGTGTAACAATTGGTAGTTCAAAAATTAAAACTTAATATTTATTAGCATAATAGTATATCATATTATATTCATATAATAATACAATATAATACAATATAAGTAATAAATATTAAATATAAATCACATACAAATGTTTCAATTCTTGGCCATAATAAAATAATAAAAATTCATTGCTTTTTAAGCAAGAATCTCGTCAGTGTAATTTTTTAAGTATATTAGGAATCACATATCCAATAAGATTGAAATTAAATCCATATGTTTACAAGCTTGAGCGTTGTTAATTAAAAAATGAAAACAAAGTTAAACATTTAAAAAAAAAATAAAGCAATATAACAGCCTTAAAATATATTTCTATGCTATTAAGTATTCTAATCTAAATATATCTTATGAATAATTGGGCACACTACCAGCAGTATATTGGATAGATACTATCCCTTAGTTGGTTGGTTTAACAAACTCTAACTCACACAGAAATATACATATATATATATATATATATATATATATATGCAGGGGGGGGGGTAGTCTAGTGGTTAGGATTCCTGGCTTTTACCTAGGCGGCCCGGTTTCAATTCCTCGCGTGGGAATGCTTTTGGGCGCAGGAGTGGCTGTGTGGTAACAAGGTTGCTTCCCAACCTAATGGTCGCAGGTTGAGTCCCACTGCGTGGCACCTTAGGCATCTTCTACTATAGCCTTGGGCCGACCAAAGCCTTCTGAGTGGATTTGGTAGATAAAAACTGGAAGAATCCCTCGTATATGCATATCTATCTATCTATCTATCTATCTATCTATCTATCTATCTATCTATCTATATATATATATATATATATATATATATATATATATATATATATATATATATATATATATATATATATATATATATATATATGTATGTATGTATGTATGTATGTATGTATGTGTCTGTGTTTGTCGTCCTCCATCGCTTGACAACTGAGGCTACTGTGTTTACGTCCCCGTAACTAAGTGGCTAGGCAAGAGACACCAATAGAACAAGTACTAGGCATACAACGAATGAATCCTGGGGTCAATTAGTTCGACTAAATGCGGTGTTCCAGCATGGTCGTTATTCAAATGACTGAAACAAGTAAAAGATATATATATATATACACACACATACATACATACGTACATTTATATACGTACATATATGTATACATATATATATATATAAATATATATATATATATATATATATATATATATATATATATATATATATATATATATATATATATATATATGTATATATATATATATAGGAGTGAATATATATATATATATATATATATATATATATATATATATATATACAGAGAGGGAGAGGGAGGGGGCACGCAGAGTGACTGGTTTTTTTCCAGATCATGTCAACTATTGACCATGTATGTGTGTGTGTGTGTGTGTGTGTGTGTGTGTGTAAGATTCATATAATATTCGGGTTAAAAACCTTGTCGAATCCTTATGGAAAGCGCGTCTAAGCTCGTCCACAGTTAATGGCTACGATACATGATCATACATTGGAAAAACTCCAGCTAATCGATTTACATTAGAAAGCCAATAGTACCCGTAGAGAGTATATTGATAAATGAGAAAAAATGGAATGACAACTTTCATTATTTGAAATACTACAATATTTTGCGACACATTTTAACACTTTTAGTGCATAAGTTATATGTGATGTAATAATCATCATTCATGCAAGGTATAACATGCGCCTATTTGGCTGATTGTTTAGATAAACAATTCTAGTTATATTGTTTTCAAATAGAGATTGTCATTCCATTTATCTATCATTTCATATAACGTGTGTTCGTATTTCTTAATTAGTTGTAAAGTTACATAACTGATTTAAGGGCATAGAATTTCATGCATGCGACTCACTCAGTTGAGTTTTATTTCTCTTTTTTGTATCATCAGTCCCATATGTATGTGTGTTTCTATATGTGTATGTATATATATATATATATATATATTATATATATATATATATATATATATATATATATATATATATATATATATGTGTGTGTGTGTGTATTTGTATATATGCATATCTATGCACATGTATATATATATATATATATAAATACATGTATAATATAACTACATATGCCTATATAAAGCGTAACCGAGATGTATAGATTGAAAATTAGATAGGAACCCAAAATACATGAGTTTGATGAGTGATTATTAATTTTGCGTATGTTTTATCTTCTCGTGAAAGCTCGTATGAGCACTTGCATTTTAAAATAGTTTTCTTTCTTTTGCATTTTCTTCACAAGAAAGCTGATTTAAATGCTTTGTGGTGACTAGATTCTTGCAATACTATGAGCGGAGAGACACATTTGAAATTGCTATATTTTCAGGATTTGAATTAAATTGGACTTGCTTGGAATATGTATCATACCAATTGCCTTTATACGATTGTTCAAGATCTTCTGGAGAAAAGTTTCTCTTAATTTCTAGTAAATCCAAGTCGTAACCTTTTGTGTTATATTCGGTTTTTTTAGGCATATCTCGTTGTTCATTTTTGTCGTAATCAGGGACTGGGTATTCATCTTCCGGACGTTCTCCGACTGTCAGGAACCTTCCACCATTCTGCAGTGAATGGGTGTTATTGTTGTTATTGGTGATGTATCTTAGATCAGAACGCTGGGAAGATCGTTCTCTTTGCCTATCTAGCATAAATTCCGTAGCTGAAAACTCTCTTAATTCATTTACGTTACTTCTTCCTACATCTGAATTGATATCTTCACGTTTCCTCAAAATAAACTCTGAATCAGCTCTACTAGCAGCTAGCACTGTGTCAGGCTCTCTCATACTATAATCATACTTTTCATGGACCTGTTGAAAGGAGAAAAATAATGATAGAACATTAAACTATATAAATTTAATTGAATGTTACTGGTGAGAGAGAGATGATAGAGAGAGAAAGGGAGAGAGAGATATATAGAGAGAGAAGGAGAGAGAGATAGAGAGAGGAAAGAAAATCTACCTGTCGCATCATCGAAAAGAAATGAAATACACAATAACACAATGTAGTGATTGCTACAACAAACAATAATCAACGTCAGTCTTCGCCGTCACATCGGTCAAATAATTGATGATTGCATTTATGCAATTACACAATTCCGAAGCAATTTCAACTCGATTGAAAGACCTAACATTCGGAAGTACAACCAATTCTAACATGTACTCCTATGTTACTGAACAGAGTAATCGACCTACAATATAAATACCTCTAGGTGACTGTTTTATACGAGGGAAAGTGTTAAGTTTCACCTGCTCGGCAAAAATTATAATGTACTTTGTATTATGTCTGTCATTAAAAAGTTCACTTCCAAACCTCAAGGTTTTGGTTTCAGTCCCACTGTGTTGCAACTTGGGCTGCTTAGTAAGTGTTTTCTACAGCGGCCGATCAAATCCTTGTTGATGATGGAAAACGGAAATTAGTTCGTCGTACGTGTGTGTATATATAAAATAACACGATATATATATGTGTGTGTGTGTGTGTGTGTGTTTGTGTGTGTCTGTATATATATATATATATATATATATATATATATATCAATGAAAAATATTTCAATACAAATGTATTAATACAAATGTATCAATTTCCAGCAAAAAATAGCCCTATAAGGGTATATATATAAATTCATAAGAGTAGTACAACAAGGTACCGATATTTACTGGACAATAGCAATCGATATAAATACGATATAAAATGAATTTGTCTATCATACAAGCAATGTCATTAGTTCCCAATCTTTCGTAGAAACATGAGGAAATATGAACTTATTAGAGAACATGTGAGGGTTTACAATTGAAAGGATATTTAGACGTAGGAAATCAGCCTGAATGAACTCCGTCCGACCCATACAATCATGAAAAAGATTATGCTAAAACAACGACAACGACGGCAATGATGATGATGATGATGATGATGATGATGATGATGATGATGATGATTCTACACAGCAGTGTTATCGAAATATTGATATAGTTGTTTGGGGATACTACTATGCATTGCATATTTTATGAATGTGAAACAGATTGAGACATCTCACCCAACATGAATTGGCTTCAGCAGAAAACTATGCCCAGATCTCCAAAGCTTTAGCTTATTCTAAACGATGCTCACCAGCAACTATGGCAATATTGGCATAAACCCACGAATTCAGAGAAGGAAAATGAGACAGAGGTTAGTGTTTTATTTATGGTTTTCTGTCAAACATTAAAATAATAAACTCCGCGTCCGTTTTAACTCCGCTACCCAGCTCTGTATTGTCTTTAATGGCCCTCGCTGTGTTGCGAACATTTGGGTCGTATTTCTTTTCGTCTCTTTTCCCCGCCAAACACGGTGTCCCCGAAAAACGAGTTTTGGTGATGCTTCTCTACATTCGGTAAACAACTGGATGTATACATTTAGTCTTCACAACTAAATTAAATATATTTAGACTTCAAATATATACTTACCATTGCTCTAGTCTGTAACATTGATGGGCTCCTGAAAGAAGTAATTGAATACATAACTAATTAAAAAAAACATAGATAAATAGACATTGTGTAAGTGGAATTCAATGCAATCAAGTACAATAAAATAAGCGAAATCCTATGTTTGCTATTTAATCTATTTCGCAGTCAGTTTAAGCGCTTGCTTAGGGAAGTTGTTGCAAGAAAAATTACTTGAGACTTATTTCTGGAATGTCAGCAACAAACGTTACTTGAAAGCGAGCATATAAATCAGAGAACATGCTGTTATGGATGCTGTAAAACCTCAGTAAGAAAATCAAGATATTACAGAATGATGAAATGGTTAAACTTTCACACATATGAAGCAAACAAAATTGCTGAAGGGTACGAGAAAATGTAAAAGGGTAGACAACGAGATATAGAGGAGAAACAGTCAGCATAGGCAATAAATAAAATAACACGATAGTACGCAACATAGCTACACACATACATATATACATTCATATATATATATATATATATATATATATATATATATATATATATATATATATAGTTTCAAGAACTCATCGATGAAAATCCACTATCACATATAGAAAAATGAATAATTAAAAGCACAATAAATGAGTATAATATAAAGTAAAGTAAATATCATAAGATAAATATAATATTATATTTATCTTATGATATTTACTTTACTTTATATTATACTCATTTATTGTGCTTTTAATTATTAATTTTTCTATATGTGATAGTGGATTTTCATCGATGAGTTCTTGAAACTTGGTTATTTTCCCTAAAACTATATATTTTATATATATTTATCCATAAAGCTCAATTTAATTTTAATTTTTTATAAATTGATTTTAATTGAGTTTTTACCTGTAATTTTGGGTTTTGTCCCTAATATATATATATATATATATATATATATATATATATATATATATATATATATATATATATATATATATATGTGTGTGTGTGTGTGTATGTATGTATATATATATATATATATATATATATATATATATATGCTTTAACATGGAAAAGATTAACATTTACATTGAATCTGATCACAATGACAGGTTACTCGCTCAAAGAAATGTACGCATAAAACCTGGCGTCGTTGATAGACAAGAACGAAAAAAGACACACGCAATATTCCTATCCAATATGATATGGACATTAAAAGAAGATGAAATAAATAACCCCCTGATAAAATGGTGCATCATTGCTAAAATCAGAAAATAGAGAGAAGGAGTGAACTCTGGTTTACTGAAAAGCTAAATATCAAACAGTCAACAGATAACATCCTAAATATTAGAGATGAAATTTTCTCTCCTTGCATGCACAAGCAATATTTCACACTAAAACACTTCGAAGTGGAACTACCACCTGCACCGCTAATCCGACTAGTATAGCCCTTTTCCTGAACGTGAAATTTGAACGTACAGAACGCATGAACACCTCACGTAGAAGAAATTTTGCTCCTTGAGGAATTACCTTTGCATACTTGTGTAGGAACATCGTATACATACAGAAAATAATATAAGATAATGGAAACAAATTCACCATCGAACATGAAAGTTTGCTCAAAAGTTAAATCCTCTAAAGATATCATCCAAAGGTAGTGCCTCTTGATTTATTCTTTTATTTGCGAGAATCGCCACAATTTCAATGAAACTTCGTATTTTTTATCCAAAACGGATGCGAACACCATTCGCCATTGTGATCGATTTGAAAAATTGTTAAGATATGTTTCAATTTTTCTTAGCATAAATCAAATGGTAGCCTTAATTCACAAATAAAGAAAGTCTATCAATCAATGTGGCACTGATCCCTCATTTTTACCATTCGACATGTACGTATCCATCTATCTATCCATCTATCTATCTATCTATCTATCTGTATATATATATATATATATATATATATATATATACAGGGTGGTGCAAAATTTGGCCCATAAGCAATTTATTATATAACAATTTATGATTTAACATAAGTGTCCAAACTGATTTCCACCTTAATTCCAAACACTTTACTTGGGAGAGACATGATCTTTGCACATTTTTGAGCATAGATTTATTCATTGTAATGGTTTCAATTTCATGAGTATTGTTATCTTTTAGTGCTTGTAATGTTAGCATAAACCACAGATTTAAGATCTCCCCATACGAAAAAAGGTCTCAAATCAGGTGATCTTGGTGGCCATTCAACCGGTCTTTGACGTCCAATCCATTTTCTTGGAAAAGTATTGTCCAAAAAACTGCGCATATCTTTCGTATAATGTAGTGGAGCCCAGCGCTGTTGAAACCACATAACCCTTCAAATTTCTAAGGGTACGTAATCTACGCAAGGCATATGGAATGGTTTTAATAAATGAAGGTATGACTCACTCGTTACCGTATTTGGGAGAAAATAAGGACCAATTATCGCACTTCTCCTTATAGCCACCCACACCATAATCCCTGGACAATATTGGACGTGATATGATAATTAAATGATCAAAATCATGTTAAAGATGAGAAATACTGTTTTGTAATTTCTCTATGGGTCCAGACTTTTGCACCACCCTATATATATATATATATATATATATATATATATATATATATATATATATATACATACATACATATATATATATATATATATATATATATATATATATATATATATATATATATATATATATATATATATATATATATATATATATATATATATATATATATATATATATATATATATATACATATATATATATATATTGTCAAGAGTTTCTCTAAAGATTTCATATAGAAATTATAACCAGCACCTAATTTGGTTACGACGTTTCCAATCCGAGACACTTAATGACCGGAGACATGAAATCGAAAATGAAAAATGGGGAGGGGGGGGCGATTGTGCTATATGACTGTAGAACATGCTATTTACTTATAAAAACGTTTAATATATTTGTAGTATATTATGTTTGTATAACATGCATAATGAAATATGGTTTCTGTACATATCACTAATATATACATGTATATATGTATATACATGTATATATATATATATATATATATATATATATATATATATATATATATATATATATATATATACACACACACACGCACACACTCATATATATATATATATATATATTTATAGATAGATAGATATATACATACATACATACATACATACATACATACATACATTCATACATACATACTTAATAGAGAGAGTGGGTGAGACAGAGATAGACAGGCAGATAGGCAGAGTGAAGAGGCTTATAAACGAGTATTGCGTATTGCTAACAAAATTTTAAATATATTGGCAGAAAATAGACTTACAATGGTTGTGACGTGTTGTAATCTGTAATTCCTGTAAAGAAAGTGGAATTAAAATATGCGTCAACAATTTTTACTGTGAATATAGTGCAGATGATTCAATTTGGAATCGTGAATATAATACAATAAATATCACTAAACGTTTGATTAAATGCGATTTGTCTAGTAATTTATATTGATTATATGTAATTCGTATTGATTATATCAATTATATGTAAGTCACAAAATCTGGACTTTGGATTTAGGAATAATTTCACAATTGAATTAATGATGGTCATTGTGCGGTGGGAAGTTAGACTGAAAAATGCGGTAGTATACAGAAAATAAATAGAATACAAGTTTTTATCAATTTCCGAACTAGCGACAATACCGGAGTGTTACAACCCGTTCTTTTGAATGTTCTAAAGCTTATGAATTTTTTACAAATCCGATGAATACATTCGAGTAAATAAGAATTAAACATATAGAAGCTATACAAATTTATTAACTGCTATAATAACACAGTAATTTGTGATAAAAAGAAATATTCTATAGAGAAATATGCAATTTTGAAATTAATAAAATTTGTATATCCTACTTTGTAAGTGCTAGATAATACGAATACATCCTTAATATGCAGTAATTGCACAATAAGAAAATATGTAAGCGAAAATTATTAATATTACGAATAAGCATTTTGAAATAATAGAAGAAAAATACAACTTTTAAGTTGAAAATTTCAAGAGCTAAATATACGGGGAGTGCTTCCATCCACTGTTATTATTTTTTTTTCTTGGTGTAACGATTTCTAACACGCTCACAAGGCCGATATATTATGTGGAAATTTCAACTCAAAATCTAAATGAATATAAATAAATTTTGCACGATGATTTTTTTAATTTTTATTTGAGATCAACACTTTTTTTAATGTTTCTTGAATATATAAAATGTAGCATAGTAGAATATAACTTACGTTCATAAGTTTCATCAAATCCTTTCCTATCAGAATCTTTTGATCTAGTCGATAGTCTTCCCTCATAATTCGCTTTGGATTGTGACAATGGATGTAGAAGGTTAGGATTTCTTATCGAACCATTATATATGCTATTCTCAGATTCCATGTACATATCGTTATTTACTATAGTCGGTATAGGATTGCTTACAATAGGGTTACTTAATCCAATTCCGGATTGTGCTTGATAGAGAGATTCCCGCAATTTCTTTATTTGCAGCGTTTTAGAAATTTCTTTCTTTCGGTTTTCTTTTAATCTGTTTCCAAATATAAAACAAACGATTTATAAGACACTAGAAAGTATAGATGATATTTCAATAAAATAATGTACCTTCTTTAGTGTATTACATTAATCATTTTTCAAATGCTATATACAATTGTCAGGCTATAATTTTTCTATATATATCTAACAAAACCGCTCATTAAAAGAAAACCAAATACTGAATGCAATCAAAAGCCAACTGTATTTATATTTTATCAGATTATTTGTTTTCTGACAAACATTGAGAGATTGTGTTAATACTTACATGTACATCACCTTTCCATTGGTTATATGATTGATTGTCAACAAATGGAATACTTCTAAAACCGCTCAGAGAACGAGGGTGGGGTAAATAGTTCATAGACAGTCTATAAATGAGTGATACTAGAGCTGTGAAATCTTGCATGCATTAATGTCAACCCTCCTTATAAATAACTGCATTGTTTCTCCAGGCAAACTCCCATTTGACTGTTCAAAGAAGACTTCAAAAGTTAAGAGTAGTGATTCCACTTGAATGTCGACAAAATTTGGCATCGTGGCGTTATCAAGTATCTGCAGATAAAATGGTTTAGCCCCCAACGACCTTCATACTGACATGGTTGCTACATAAGTGGGAGACACTCCAAATTTACCAACTGCGCAAAAATTGGCAGCTAAAGTTAGGAGTGGGAAGGAGAGTCTTAAAGATGATTCAAACTCTGGACTTTCTGCAACTGCCACCACTAAGGAAACCATTGACCATATTCACCACATGATAATGGGTGACAGGCAATTGACTATACATAAAATAGCTAATGTGATTAGCATATCCTGTAAGAGGTTTGAGAATATTTCTGCACAATGAACTTGGCATGGCGAAGGTTTCTGCTTCATGGTTGCTACGTCTTCTAACACCTGGTCAAAAACGCACCGGGATGATGACATTGTTTCAGGCAGATTCAGCTCATTTTCTTGAACGTTTACTAATCTAAGATGAGTGTTAGATTCACCACTTTTAACTAAAGACAAAGTGACAATCCATGCCGCGGAAACACTGCTCCTCACCTACTCCAAAGAAGGCTAAGATAGTTTCATCTTCAGCAAAATTGATTACCTCAGTTGTTTGGAATGCAAAAGGCATTATGTTTATTGACTATTTCCAAAAGGGCTCCACTAGCAATGGAGAGTGCCAGCTTGCAGAGGCAATTACGAAAGGGCCATCGGGAAAAGCAGAAGAAAGGCGTTTTCTTTCTCCAGGACAATGCTACAGCACAAAAGTCGTTGCTTTTAGTGACTGTTGTGCATTATAGTGGATTTGATCTGGTTGATCAGCCTCCTTACTCTCCTAATTTGGCCCCATCTGACTGTCATCCGTTCACCGACATAAAAGAAGATTCAGAGGGAACCAGTATCGAAGTGATAATAAATATCTGCTGTTGGTTATTGTTTTGACTAATAGGATTTACGCTTCTTCACCAATGGGATCCAAGTACTGCAAAATCGGTTTTAAAATGTATGGACCGCAAGGGGATCTATATTGAAAGACAAAACTCATTTAGTCAGATTCCATGACAGTATCTTGTTCAACCACCGAGGTTGACTATTCTACCTATATGTCTGTGCACAAATCAGGATGCAGTGTATGCCGAAGGCTTGCAAATCCAACGGAGGCGTCTAGACACATTTTAAGATCCACAAAGAACAGAACGTATCTGCAACTCTTGGTGGTCCAAATCGGAGGTGCAATCTATGTGGCTGTCTTTTCAGAACATTGGTTTAAAATGCCACATCAGATGCCATGATGATGCTAAGGTGTACGTACCGGAGGTGGTCTGTGGGTGTGTTTGTTAGCTAACTTCTACATCCTTTTATTGATTTTTATGAAACTTGACACGTGAGTAGAATTCATGTCTGGAAACCTAGCGACATACTTAGATTGTTCAAAATTCGATAATAGAGCCTCTGGAGGGGATCCTTAATATAGCCAAGGGATATAACCCATTCATCTTCGTAAATTATTTTATATAAATCAAATTGAGTATGCATATTTCTTAGCATTTGAACTGTTAGAGTTATTGTCGCAATTTATCCAGTATTAAACAAGTAAATAATATTTTCCTAAACAATAGATCCACTTATTTCGATTTGTGACTTAATCACGAATATACCAACAGTAGCGCCACTGGGGCTAATGATTGAATTTTGTATACTAATTATGATAAAGAAAATCATGTTACCTATAAATTCATATTTAAAAAGTTATTAGCCTTTAAAATTTTCAAAATTTGGGTATTTTAGCCTACTATAAGCGAGTATTTTACTAATCACCGTTGCGAAAAACTCTGTTTCTATAGTAACCAAAGATGCTGCGGATGCGCACAAGTAGGAGGAGATAGGAGAAAGATAATCTACTATAAAGATACTCTTGTGTTTTTCTCCATCACAACATATGAATGAGAAAGGAAAGGGTGATCGATGAATATGGAAGGAAAGGGTAACGGCAAACTGGTGGGAGGGTGAACGTTCAAAGAAAAATCAAATAGCGTTTCAACTCTATGTGAGGTTATATATATATAGGTGTGTGCGTGTACAAGGGAAGTATGTGAATGTTGGTGAACATTGACAAATGTGTTAACTTGGTTTACCATGCATATTTATATATAAAATGCTACAATTAGCCATCATTCTTGACGGAAGGGGCCCCGCTAGCTTATTTTATAAAATCCTAGAGCGTATTGCAAACTTTCGCTCTTGAATTTTTAACTAATCAATGTCTGTTTCAGAGAATGTTTTGGCTGTTACTTCTAGTATCTCCTGTTGGTTTGTTTGTTCGTAGCTTTTAAATATTTAATTTGCACGTGAATGTTTTAATGTTAACTTCATTCCTCTATATTTTTTTTTGTTATAGTTTCAGCTTAGAGCTGCGGCCATGCTGATGTACCGCCGTTTTGCTGTTATTACTCAGAGCCTCCTCTAATATGTGGCACTTCGTGAAGAATGGAGTTTGATGTAGCTACCCTCATTTGCACCTCTTGCTGCGAGGCAGGTTCATCTGGGACTCTCGACAGGAAGAGGTCCAACCTCGATTTAAAAACCCCTACATCCACTTTGTTCAAGTTCCTCAGGCTCTTTGGGAGAATATTAAAAAGCTGTGTGCCCCTGAAACACAAACTGTTGCAGTAACTGGTCCTGAAGCGCGATGGCATTGCTGGGATCTTTGGCACTATGCAGTGTCATCCCGTTCTGGCATTGGTGTAGCTTTCAATGCCAAAATTTGGCACAATTCCTTCCAGGATCTTCCAGATGTATATTACTGCATACCTCTCCCGCCTTCTCTCCAGAGAGTAGAGTCTTAGCTGTTTCAGCCTTTCCCAGTAGCTGAGCAGTTTCTAGCAATGTTTTGACAAGCTGACCCCGCCCACCTGCGCCCCACTGATGATGGAAAAAGCAGCGATCGCGCTGTTTTGTGATTGGCTGAAAGTTCTCATAATTATCCAACTTTGAACACCTGTATTATTTTCGCAAAATTTTTCTGGAATAAATGATTAACAAATTCGTATTCAGGGTCAAAAATTACATCTATATTACACATTAATTTTTTTTTAACAATGACTGTAAACAGTGACGAAAAACATAAAGATCCGCCGACTGTATCTTGTTTCTAAAAGGGTAACAACATTTCTATAGAAAATTTATAGCGATTTAGATGAAAATTTATCGCGATTTAAACGAAACTATTTTTTAATATTTATTTTAGACACACATTCAATTTTTGTTTGTAAATGTCTGAGGTAAGAAAAGAAATAGGTTATGAAACTTTGAATCATTGAAATTTTAAAAAGCATGTGGTGTTATATTGCTTATTCATGTGTGTGAGCATGTAAGGAAAAGATATTCTGTCAGATGAAAAGAAAATAGGACATAACACAATGTCGCTTTACCTTCAGATTTTGTCTCATATAAATGCAGTGTGTTTATGTAGGATACATATGTGCGTGTATGTGACAGTGTGGGCGTGTATTTATGTTGTTCTCACGTGTGCTGGTGGAGGCGCAATGGCCCAGTGGTTAGGGCAGCGGATTCGCTGTCATAGGATCGCGGTTTCGATTCCCAGACCGGGCGTTGTGAGTGTTTATTGAGCGAAAACAGATAAAGCTCCACGAGGCTCCGGCAGGGGATGGTGGTGAACCCTGCTGTACCCTTCCACCACAACTTTCTCTCACTCTTACTTCCTGTATCTGTTGTGCCTGTAATTCAAAATGGTCAGCTTTGTCACTCTGTGTCACGCTGAATATCCCTGAGAACTACGTTAAGGGTACACATGTCTGTGGAATGCTCAGCCACTTGCACGTTAATTTCACGAGCAGGTTGTTCTGTTGATCGGATCAACTGGAACCCTTCACGTCGTAAGCGACGGAGCGCCAACAACAATGTGTGCTGGTAAAAATATTAAAAAATCGGACTCAGTATATAATGTAGAGTAGGTATATTTCTCCTTATCAACGCTAACGTTAGACTGCATAGATGTGTACCTTAATAGCTAATTTGCTGTCCTCAGGATTGCAGGGATGGGATTTCGACCTTCAGATTGTAGTGTTGAATTCTTGAGTGTTAAATTCTTGAGTAAAATACTTTTTCTCATTTTGTTCTAATCCACCCAACTAAGAAACGAGCAGCAGAAAGAGTTTTACACGATTAGAACGACCTTCTTATATAATATGAACATCACTTGATTTATGAATTATCTGTCTGGAAAATGTAGAGGTTGTTAACATTGCCACTTCAATCATCTCATACAGCAGTGACGGTGTTATACTCTCCGTCGCTTCTACACCATGGATACCGCAATGGATATTTGGTCGCATGTGTCTCTTACCTGGCCAATAGCCTAAAGCTATATAAGTGGCTCAAAATCCAAGACTTTAGAGCATGGTACTAATACGCACGCGCGCACATACGCACGCACATACAAGCACACATACATATATAAATATATCATATTTATCTATTTATCGACATATATGTACACATAGCCCTATGTATAGCTGTACACACGTACACACGCACATAAATATACTTATACATATATATATATATATATATAGGCTATGAGAGGTAATGATGTCAATAAGACCCAAATGTGTGAGGTAATGCGGAGTAAGTGCTATGGATAGACCATAGTTAAGCTCCAGGTTCGGTGATTATGCCAATGAGAAATCCAACGTAGGTCTTATATCAGCATGTGTATATATAAAAAAAAATTTAGAATGAGATAAAAATCCAAGTGTGTGAAATATTTTAGAACACTTATAAATAGAAGGTCTTACAGCTGTTTCCGGGATATTTTATATATCCCTTCATCGGAGACGGTGCGAGAAAAAGTTATGTAAGACCTTCTATTTATAAATGTTCTAAAATATTTCACAGCCTTGGACTTTTTTCTCATTCTGAATATATAAAGCGTTAGGAAGGGCATCCAGCTGTAGAAACTCTGCCAAATTAGATTGGAGTCTGGTGTGGCCATCCGGTTTCACCAGTCCTCAGTCAAATCGTCCAACCCATGCTAGCGTGGAAAGCGGACGTTAAACGATGATGATGATGATGATGATGATGATATATATACGTGCACACACACATACATATATATATATACATATCAGAGAGAAGGGGAGAGAGAGAGTAAGGGAGAGAGTGAGTGGGAGAGAAGAAGGAAGTTAGACAGAGGCATTACTGCAGGTGTGTGACTGCAAAAGTTTATTTTGACGACGCCATAGTCTATATCTCAAAACTATTTATCGTAGGATGGCAATAAAAACAAAATAATCTGATTGACAAATACTTGGCGTCAGTATGTTATTCTACATTAAAATGGACGGACGCCCTACTGTGATGAATTTACAATGTCTGTCATTCCAAAACATTGTCTAAGTTGCAGTTACAAATTACACCCGTCCCGGTCTATAAACATTTATTACCAAGTTAATATTATAATGTTTCCTGCATCTATACCCTGTTCCTCAATGCTAAAGCAATGTGTAAATGGACGTGTCTGTGTACACACACACACACACACATATACATACGTATAGAGACAGACAAACAGATAGATAGATAGATAGATAGATAGATAGATAGATAGATAGATAGATAGATAGATAGCTATGTGTGGAGGTATATATGTATAAATATATATATATATATATGTCTATAAACATACACATATGTATTTATATAATACATTCTCTGTGTACGTCCGTTTGACTTTTGTTGTTTTGTTTTTAATTTTTCTTCTGTCTTATCTTTGATTTGCCGATACATGTGTGTGTGTATGTGTGTGTATGTGTGTGAGTGTGTTTGTGCCTCTGTGTGTGTGTGTGTGTGTGTCTGTGTGTGTGTGTGTGTGTGTGTGTGTGTGTGTGTGTGTGTGTGTGTGTGTGTGTGTCTGTGTCTGTGTCTGTGTCTGTGTCTGTGTCTGTGTAATATCAGCAAATCATAAATCCGAAAAAGAAGCACACTCTAAGTTATAAAGCAGTAGAGTATATATATAAAAATAGACATTGCCGGCCAATGCGGTTGCCTTGGGCTTCACGTCCATAAATCATTTACCTTTACAGAGTTTCTCTTGAAAGGCCATAGGTGAACGGATTTAGAATCTGAAGAAACGCTGTAAAACCAAGAGCTTTATGGACAAGAAACCTGAGGTAATCCCACAGACCAGCCATTTCTCTCTCTCTCTCTCTCTCTCTCTCTCTCTCTCTATATATATATATATATATATATATATATATATATATATATATATACACATATATATATATACACATACATATATATACACAAATTTATACATATACATATATATGTGTGTGTATGTGTGTGCATGTGTTTGTGCGCGCGCGCACGAGGGGACGCGTGGATTAGTGGTTATGATGCTGCATTCTTAATCGGACCGTTGGATTGTGGTTTCGCTTCAGGAATCAGTCGTTGCGTTGTGTTCTTGAGCAAAATACTTTATTTCAGGTGGCTCCATTACATTCAGTTGGTAAATATGAATAATTCTGCGAAGAGAATAAGGATGGCATGCAATCCACGAAACCGATCTTATGGACCCATGTTTCGAAGACGACGTAGATCATTTCATATGTATACAAATAGACGTGTGTGTGTGTGTGTTTGTGTGTGTGTGTGTGTGTGTGTGTGTGTGTGTGTGTGTGTGTGTGTGTGTGTGTGTGTGTGTTGTGTGTGTGTGTGTGTGTGTGTGTGTGTGTGTGTGTGTGTGTGTGTGTGTGTGTGTGTGTGTGTGTGTGCGTGTGGATATACAAAACTAAGACCAAGAGACTCAAGTGTATGAAGTTTCTATACTTCAAGCAGTCCGTAGCAGGTAGATATTATGCCATTTAAACGTTTTGTTCTTGCAATATCTTTGGAAAATCAAGGCGGTGAGCTGGCAGAAACACCAGCCCGTTGGACTAAATGCTTAGTGGTATTTCTTTTGTCTTTACGTTCTGAGTTCGCAATGAGATGGACTTCGTAAAACAAATCTGTTTTTTGACTTAACAATTCGAAATATTTCCTACAACAATATCTTTGTGAATGAGGCTTTGAGCATTAGATTCACAAGGCTTTTGTAACCATATGATGGTTGATGAGTTTTTCTAAGCTCTCATCAAGCACAAGTTTTCCATTTATTCATTATAATCGCAATATTTTACCGTACGAACAAAGTACGTGAAGAAAAATGGTGTTAATTAGGCACTAAGATACAAACCAAGGAGATTTGAGAACCCATTCTTTTTCGCTATGAATATATAAACCAAATACTTATTTTTACCACTGGTAGCGAAACACGACAAGTGACATGCGAAATATAACATACCTCTTGCAAAAGAATAGCATAGCAATGATGGTTGCAGTTAGTAAAAATAGTCCCATAAGTCCTGCAGCAATTACACCAGCTAGTTCCATGGAGTCTGAGACGGCGAAGACATCTAAAAAGAGTGAAATAAATATATTAATTTCGTATGTGTATTTCGTGTGCAAGATTCTTGATGTGGATACGTGTGTTGAAAGAAATACAATTAAACCTTGGGAGAGGCATTATGCCGGTAATAAACACACATACTTACATATAAGCACGAACACATAAGTGCGTGCACACATACGAGCTTGCACACACTCACATGCTCATACCAAACAGTTTAGAAACAACGCCAAAACAACGCCAGATCATACATTCAAAATAAATGGAAGTGGAGAGACAAGTTACTGAAGAGATTGCAAGAGTGCAATGAAATAATTTAACAAAAAACTATATAAATTAATAAAGGACTGAACCAGTGCGTGTGTTTATTACCGGCATAATGCCTCTCCCAAGGTTTAATTGTAAATATATTAATCATCTGTCAACAATAAATATGACACACAAGAACTTAACATGATAAACTTAACGTGATCGGTGCCATCCGGTACTTTCATGAACCATTACACACAGTTTTTCCTTCCTAGAACATCAGCTCTTTGGCTAGCACTCCTTTACAGAACTTTGAAAGGGATGTTAACAGCATCGAACTTGCAAATCACACGGGGATGTGAAACTCAGAGATGCAACTCTTTGCTTCACATCAAACCGCTAAATGAAAATTTTGAAGAATAACATTCAAGCAAGCAAAGACAAATTGTTGCTGCTGGTGCTCCTGCTGCTGATACTATTGCTATAGGTATCTACTGCAGGCTGCTGCGCTGCCGTTACCGCTGCCGCCGCTGTTTATCTTCGTAGTGTAGGCGCGGGACATAGCGGTTAGCATGATTTCCTTATAATAATAGCCATAACAGTCACCCAAATCGTCCAATTCTGTCCAACTCTTAAAACCATGCCAACATGGAAGCTAGACGTTAAATGATGATATATATATATATGCATGTATTTGTGTGTCTCTCTCTCTATATATAATTATTTATTTATAAAGAAAGAGGGGGAGAGAAAGAGATACATACATACATACATACATACATACATACATACATACATACATACATACATACATATAGATACACACATACACACATACACACATATATAAATATAGATCGAGCGCTGCATTGTAGCTTTGAGCACTCTCTTTCATGTTGCTCTTGTCTACCCAGCTGCAATGAATATCATTCGAATGTTGAAGCAGTTATTTCTTCTTCCAGCTATCACTCAAACTTTGTCCGTTCCACTGCGTCATCAGTGACGGACCAGAGAGAGTGTCTTTATCACTCGTGAGAACATAGGCACTAAATCAGTTGCCGAACGCATACAGAAAGTTCACCAAGCCATAGTCGCTCGCGATTAACGGTTAGTTTTACTTTCTGTAAAAGACGTGGCCTTGGGGGCTAATGTATTCGGCTCATGATTATAAAGCATAGAGTTTAATTGTTAGGCCTTGCGATGTGCTGAGTCCTTGAGTAAGGCTTTTCATATCATGTTACACTTCCTTTCTACTTAGCTATAATGAGGAACTTGTCCGATGCTAGAGAATCCGCCTCTCCTACCATCTGTTAAAACCTGGATGTTTTGCTTTGACAATGGTGAAAGGACCTTGAGTATGTCTAAATTTGCTTGTGACAACATAAGCACTTAAATATATTAGCGAAATCATGCTAAATGTTAATAAGCTATTGTCGTATCGAGAGAAAGCTAGCTGTACATTTTTAGTCACAGGTCACACTTCGTCGAGCAAATTTTTAGTCAAATACTAGACGCTTCCAAATATTTTCCTCTATGAAATTTAGCTGCCATTTCAAAGAGATCAAGGACCAAAGTTTTTATGTAGATTGCAAGGGTTTTCATGCAGCAAGTCTGAGTTCCAGACATAGTTTAGATCCTGATTGAAAAAGTATTGACCTTACCGTGAGACTTTTTTATTTTCTTGCCGAGAATTTGTTTCCTTCCCGACTCAGATTCTTCAGTTTGGGGAACGTAAAACTATTCATAAATGCACGTCACAACTAGTTTTCAATCGTTCAAAACAAAGAGGCTGATCAAACAGCAATTGGTGTGAGCAATCGTGCAATACCCAAACATTATTGTAACTTATTTCACGGATACAAGGAAAAAGAAAATGATATTTGTTAAATCTTTTTATTTATTTCTTTCACTTCATATCGGGTTTCATGGTCTTCCTGAATAAGTATCCGTGAACTACTGAAAACTATCTGCTGTCGCTGTTGTATCAATGATAAAAGAAATATGCTTTAGTCACGACTTTTCAAATATTTATACTGCTATTAGCAATGTGTACACAATTTTTAGATTACTTGATATGGACTGTTTTATCAAAGGGCAAGTTTACGTGAAGTAAAGTAAACAAAATAGTTTCAATCCACGTTTGGTACCATTTCACGTTCCTATTGACACAAGCAGGTTTGTGAAATTTATGAAATCTAATTTTGCATTGTTATGGCTATTTAATCCTTCGTTCCTAAGTGAATACGGAACTAAATTTTATATTTCAGAAAAAAAGACAAAACATTAAAAAGTTTTGTCGAGGTATAAATTTGATTCCATGGAGAAACAAAAATATAATGTTGGTACGTTACCATCGACCTGAATGAGTCACGAGTTCCAGTCTTGTTTCAGTTGTTTCACAACTTACTTCCTCATATCTGTACTTTCTGTACTTTCCGGTCAGAGAGCAGTAAGCTTCTCATTTCATGCCTCTCCTTTTTGCTTTCTATCTCTCGGCCTCACATATCCTTCCTTCTTTATTCTGGAGTTTCCTTGTTATCGTTTAACACGAGGTTGACTAGTGAACACACCGAGTTGACTTTTGAACAAAAGTATTTCGGATTTAAATTATCCTGCCTCTCCTCACACGGCGTTAAATAATAGGAAAATCCAGAGTCGCAGTCTACTAGGTGAAACTGGATTGGCGGAAATTGTGAGGACACATGTCTTATGCAGTATATGTACTGTATCTGCATTTCAACGTCACTGTTTTTTCACAGTGTCAAGATATTTCCGTATAATGATCTCCTTAATTGTAAAAGGGCTGAAGAATATTCAGCTGTTTACACTATAACTCAACAGATAATTGATGAAACAACCGGAAAATTCATTGGAGAAAATGTCCCAAAGCTACCTGCATTTATGCATAAATATGAATATTTATATATATATATATATATATATATATATATATATATATATATATATATATATATATATATATATATATATATATACTCGAACATGCAAACAGATACACAAATCTATGTATGTGAGTGTTGTGTAAATATTTCGTTCCCAAGCCCCATATATATGTGTGTGCATGTGTGTGTGAGTGTATATTTATATATACATACATATATATATATATATATATATATATATATATATATATATATATATATATATATATATATATATATATATATATATATATACAAACAATCTCATATGTTTTTATTAATCAGATTGTGGGGCTTGCTGGGACACTAATTTCAAAGCGTTTTAATGAGTCGTATTAATTGCGATACATAAGTCGACTATTGATGGTATCATTTTAAATTTTATCACATGTGGTTTGAGGTTAAGGCGTTTATCGACTGTCCTGATTGGTAAATAATGAAAGTGGGAGCAGGATAAATGAAATGCAGTTTCAAACTGAAGGACAGATAGGAACAGTCTTGATATACAAACAAATAACAAAATGAAAATCTTAACAATACCTCAGTTTTACAATGAGTATAAAGATGAAGAATGTTCTGAAATGATATAATTTACATGTAAATTCTTCAATGTTTTCTAAATACCGCTGTATATCTGTGAAATCAGTGCCACAATCTTTCGTTAATTTTTTCTTTCTTTAAAACGTCAACGGGTAAATAAAAAAAATTGTCAATTCTTAATGAGTTGTAAACAGCATTTTCTGTAGACAGCTTGCTCAACTACATTTACGAATTATTTTTCACTGCCCTTTGGCTGAGATAAACTTCTAACATTTTACTTTTGAATAAAAAGAGACCAGTTTCTATGTCACAAACTTATTCAACGGTTTCACCGCTCGCAATGTGGATTTATTGGGGACTAAAGAAAAGAATCTGCCAAATCTTCTTCTTCGAGAAACTGATTATCGAACATCCTGTGGGATGGAAAAAAAAAAGGTAACAAGGTGGATAAACTCCGGGCGGCCGGCGAACAACCATTAATGCATATGTATGCATATGCTAGTGTGTGTCGATCTAAATATGTATATATATGCACCTAAAAGTATACTCTTAATACTTTATGAAGGTACATGGCCTAGAGTCTACTGTTTTCGGGTTATGATTACATCGACTTGACTTCACTACTTAAGCCGAACGACGTGCCGTGTCCTCCAGCAAGTCACTTCATTTCTCGTGTTTTAATCTACAAACCTCTCATAAGCACCGAGCGGTGCTTGTGTAGCCCTGTTACACCCAGCAGCAACATATTAGGAATTCCGCTGGATCACGCATAAAGGGACAAAGAAGGTTCTATATCTGCTTTGTTTGTAGTCTCTGATCATCTTGTTTCTTCCTGTTTGTTGCTAAATTACAAAGTCCACACGTCTACTTAATGTCACTACACTCTGTCATCTACATAGCGCAAGCGTTTGCCACCATAAAGTTTTATGAGCGCGTACTATTCCCACACCATCTCTCTCTCTCTCGCTCTCTCCCTCTCTCCCTCTCTCTCTTTCTGTTTTATGTAATAATATTTCATTTATTATTAGTTTATTTATTTGCAACCGAGTTAAAACCAGAAACCGTTAGAACCGCCAAAGATGGTGAATTTTACTTTATGGCGAACAGGTATCAGGCGCGTCGATGGTAATGAAATACCACAATTTCTATTGTTTTGGCTCACGTGCAGAACACTGAAGCTGTACCGCGGTACTCCGATCAGCCATGATGCTATGTTCTCTGCAGATTTGAGGTTGATGTCTGGAAATTTGTGCCATGGACAAGTCATATTAATGAATGTTTTTATGCTCTGTGTCAATGGTAAGGAAGCAATACATCTTAAGAAATTTGTGACCAGAGTCGATATGTATGAGTACGTGTGTGTACATGTATATATAAATATATGTGTGTGTATGTGAGCGCGCGCGTATCTGTATGTGTGCATGTGTACACACATGTATGGGTGGATAATATATATACACACGTATATTTGTATATATGTGTATGTGTGTATATATATATATATATATATATATATATATACACCCACGTATGTAGACAGACACACAGACGGACACACAGACAGACACACAGACAGACACATAGACAGCCAAACAGACAGACAGCTAAATAGATAGATAGATAGATAGATAGATAGATAGATAGATAGATGTGCTTGTGAGAGAGAGTTTTAAGTAAGTATGAGTGTAGGTATGAATTCACACAAAAAAACAACTAGGTGTGTTTTGTTATAATTGAAATAAGCATACTGGAAGAATAGATTTAAATTTAGTAACACGTGTATCTGAAAAGATTATAACGATAGTAATCTGTAGTTTGTGTATCAACAGGGACAATAATTTGTATGAAAAAGAAAATGGCGTAACATGAAGTTAATTGTGAATGAGTAGCCTTCCCTATAGTTGAATAGGCTACAATGAAGTAGAAACAAAGAAAGTGTAGAAGGAGTATGTAACTGAACGTAAGATTTTAATCCGAGCTATTATTAAAGTGACAATCATTACTTGTGAAACAACTTTCAGAAAACCTGGTCTTATACCTGTCATGCTGAGCTTGTATTTTCAAGGGAATTCATTGTTCATGACCAGAAACTTCAGGGATATTTAACTTTCGTTAAGTAGGACGCTGTCGTCTATTGGCAGTAACGTTAGTGCGGTGACAGAGTTTTGTGTGGTAATTTTATATTTTTCTTGTTTGAGATCAACCCTTCTTCCTTACATAAAGGTGCGGTAATATGTCGTGAAAGAGAATTCGGGTCGTACCTATAATAAACCCAATTCTTAGATATGGGTGAATGCGTTTAATCGTGCGCGAGACAACCTGAACAGTCACACAATTGATAGTGTGCGTCTAGGGACGCCTAACCAGGACGGATGGGCTGAAATAGCGATCGATGTGCTGATGGATCACCAGACACCAAAATCGAATAGGATGCGATGTCCTGGAGAACCATACACAATATCTCTATTCGTTAAGAAGAAAGGGATGAGCTGAGGACTTACAATATTTACTAATCTACCAGACTACAGTAAAACAGCATACTTGTGGTTTAAGAATAAGTGTAGAACTTTGTGTCTTTCTGTATTAATCCAAATCAAAATAAAGTGTTATCTTTCAATCCTAGTTTTAATATTAATAGACTGATAAAAATATAGATGAATACGTGTAGTGAAGTGGGAATTCATATGACACGTTTTATGCTGTACGCCACAAGTTTGCGGTATATTTTTGATGTGTGATGAAAAATATTCATGAGCTAAATTACTAATTGTGGTAAAATTAAGACAGGAAAGAAGAAAACCCAAATATAAACGATACGAGATAACACACACACACACACACACACACACACACACACACACACATGTACACACAGGCACACGCACATACACACACGCGCACACTCATACGTCACACACACACATACACGTACTCATAGACACACACACATATGTGTGTCTATGTACACACAAACACACACGCACACATATAACGCTATAACGCCAGAGTCGCTGTGCACGTCGGACAAAATACGTAATAGCATTTCTTTCGGTATTGTATTCTCTGGGGGTCAATAAAATACTTACCAGTCGAACAATGGGGTTCGATGTAAGCGGCTATCCCCATCTACAAACCTTCCAGACGGTGTGCCTATTTTTTACCTTTTACTTGTTTCTTTATAAGATATTAAACTATGTGAAACGAAGGCATTTCTTTTCCACTTTATGTGTGTGTGTGTGTGTATAGATACATATATGTGTGTATATGTGTTTTGGGGGGGTGTGAGTACGTGCGTGCATACGTCTGTGTGCTTGTAATGATTTGTCGGAGGTAATAACCAAGGTTACTTTCTGCATTGAATCTCAAAAGTACATTGAATGGGTAACAAACTTCATATCTAAAAGCCAGATAGTTTCAAAAGGATGAAATACACTGTTTTTATTTCAAATAATTTTGATGGTACTGAAGAAGCCAGTAAACTAACTGTCGTTATTAAGCCGAACACCTGCCCTGAATATTTGATGCAATCTTCTAGTAACATTGTGTTAAATGGCTGTTCATTTAGTTGTAATACGTTTATTTGCAATATAAAATATTTCTTTAATATTTCTCTTTTCTTGACCTGTTTTGCTATGATCCCCGTTTGGGACTTTTCGAAAAAGTTATCATATTTTCCAAAATATTTCACATATTAGGAAGAAAATGTAAATACTATATATTATTTCATCTCCTAAGACATCTGCAAAGCCAAAAAATATGAATAAATAATTTTGATGTTAATGGGTTAATGTAATCAAATTAAAAGCGTTCATCAAAATTTTCACATGTTAGGAAGAAAATGTAAATACTATATATTATTTCATCTCCTAAGATATCTGTAAAGCCAAAAAAATATTTAAAAAAAAATTTTGCTCTTAATGGGTTAATGTAATCAAATTAAAAGCTTTCATCAAAATTTGAATGCTAATTTATTCTCCAGACACCATTGTAAATTAGTTTTTAAAATAATTGAAACAAAACAGCGTATGTCATCAGAAATATGGTGACAAAAGCATTAAATTTATACCCATAGTTTAGTAATGAGGCAATAACTAGATAATGAATTTTTTAGAAAAGGTATGGAGGCAAACGTGATATCTGAGGTAATTCCTGTTTTACTACCACCATTATTTTCCCTTCTCTTTATGAGATTTAAATAATTTCAATGACAATGTCTGATTTGTGATTTAAAAGAAATTATTCTAAACCTGTCTATTCTAATTGTTCCAGATAATTTATTCCCATTTAAAGTGACAATGCTCATTTATTTTTCGTCGTGAATTGCACGCCCAGATTTCAATGCTGTTAGCTGCATGTTAATTATCTATGTTTACTAAATCTAATGTTTTATACACATAATGCGTATAATCACTTTTCGCTGATTACATTTGGTCTTTCGTAATCCCCGCAGACACTCTCTATTTTTATGACTAAATATGGCGCTTTTCATAGAGGTTTATTCCTGACATGGCCAAGATATTTTTGTTGTATTCCTACGATGGAAATATTTCAATCCTACTTTTAAAAATACATATCTTAGAATATTCTATGGTAGATTTTATTTATATACTTCGCTGCATGTATTTTTAAACATATGGTCTTTATCATCATCCAAGTCATCATTTGCTTATTTCATTTCAAAATTTTTAATATCAAGCATGATGAAAGATGCAGCAGTCATTGTTGCCTTCAGAAATCAACTAGCTTAGAGTAATGACGATGTCCTTAATCGTGTCGTTTCGCAATTAGATTTATTTATCTTCGTTATATGACGAAATTATTAACGATAAAAATATGGTTAGCATATATTTAGTTTCCATTTGCCTGAACATGGCTCATCTTAAATAATTACCGATAATATTCGGTTTGCTTGAATTTTGGGCAACATTTTATCGCTTTTCACTTACTTGTCTCAGTTATCGGAATACAGACAAGATCGGGTACCAACTGTAAGTGTTTTAATCGAGCAAACCAACTCCGATATTGTTGTTCTATGTATATATATATATATATATATATATATATATATATATATATATATATATATATATATGTATATGTATATATACATAGGGACAACTGATGAAGGGAAATATTCTTTATGTTACATGTCTCGCTTCTCTGCTTTTTTTTTTTTTCGTTGTTCGGAAAAAAAGTTCGGTTTCTGTTTTCGTTTCTCATTGTGTTTAACGTTCTTTTTTTTGTGATGTCTTGTACCCATATATGCATATATGTATACATATAGATGTAGGTATGTACATATATGTATGGATATATGCATATATTTATATAGTATTTATATTATTACATGATCGAACGCCACGCATCCTTCTCCAAGTAAGTTTTTATCTTAATAATGACTATGCGCACTCTACTACTATTACTATCAGTTCCCTCTCTCTCTCTCTCTCTCTCTCTCTCTCTCTCTCTCTCTCTCTCTCTCTCTCTCTCTCTCTCTCTTGTTCTTCCTCCTTTCTGTTTTTCTCTCCCACACTTTCCCTATTCTTCTCTCCCTGTCATCGTTCCCTCTCTCTCTCTAACTCATCCTCCTTGACCCGCTCGTCGCTGACACGTGACGAAAGGGATTCTTTCTTTCTATCCGCTGGCTTCCTATAAAGAAGACGTGATTTTTCTGTCTCTTGTCTCTTCTCTCATTTACGTCTACTAGCGTTTTCTATCGTCTTGGCCTAACAGCCCTTATTGTTTGTTTCCACTGTCTTCTTTATACTGTCTTGTTCTAACTGTTCTGTTTTTGTTAACACTTTCACACTCCGCAAAAAATTCCAAATTTTATTTGGTTTGCTTTGCGAAAAGGACTGTTCCAACGAAGTCGCGTATTGTCCTTGCCTTCGAACGCGGAGTAGAAGGACAGGGAAAACTTATGAAGGGAAATATTCTTTATGCTGCATGTCTCGTTTCTCTGTTTTTTCGTTTTTCGGAAAAAAGTTCGCTTTCTATTATCGTTTCTCATTGTATTTAACGTTTTTTTTTTCGTGATGTCCTGTACCCATATATGCATGTATGTATACATATAGATGTAGGTATGTACATATATGTATGGATATATGCATATATTTATGTTATATTATATTATATATATATATATATATATATATATATATATATATATATATATATATATATATATATATGTATATGATGTATGGATGTATGTATTCAAAGACAGCGGGAGAGAGAGAGAGAGAGAGAGAGAGAAAGAGAGAGAGAGAGAAAGAGAGAGAGAGAGAAAGAGCGCTAGAGACAGAAGCAATGATGGGGATAAACAAATTAATATTAAATGTAACAGCTTGGTTATGAAATACAAAATATGTATGTATATATATATATATATATATATATATATATATATATATGTGTGTGTGTGTGTGTGTGTGTGTGTGTGTGTGTGTGCGCGTGACACTTATTCGGTAGCTATGATAAAACTCAGAGTTTCGGATGCCGGGGTGGGAAACTCGGAGTTTTATCATGGCTACCGAATAAGTGTCAGATATTTTTTACAGACAAATTTCTCTATTTACATAATGTCGAGGTCTCTTTCTTTTGTTGTCTTTTCTACACACATACATGCATATGTATATATATATATATATATATATATATATATATATATATATATATATATATATATATATATATATATATATATATATATATATGTATATATATATATATATATATGTATAGAGAGAGAGAGACAGAGAGAGAGACAGAGACAGACAGACAGACAGACAGACAGATAGATATTCTTTTTCTTTTCTTTTATGTGTTTGTCATTTGACTGCGGCCATGCTGGAGCACCGCCTTTAGTCGAACGAATCGAACCCAGGACTTATTCTCTGTAAGCCTAGTACTTATTCTATCGGTCTCTTTTGCCGAACCGCTAAGTTACGGGGACTTATACACACCAGCATCGGTTGTCAAGCGATGCTGGGGAGATAAACAGACACAGACACACACACACACACAAATATATATGTATATATATATATATATATATATATGTGTGTGTGTGTGTGTGTGTGTGTGTGTGTGTGTGTGTCTGTCTGTGTCTGTGTCTGTGTGTATATACATATATATGCAAAGGGCTCTTTTCCGTTTCCGCCTGCCAAATCCACTCATAAAACCTTGGTCGGCCCGAGGCTATAGTAAAAGACACTTGACTGAACCCGGATATATATATATATATATATATATATATATATATATATATATATATATATATATATATATATATATATATATATATATATATACAGAGAGAGAGAGAGAGAGAGAGAGAGAGAGAGAGAGAGAGAGAGGATTGACCGTTGACTGAACACTATTCAATTTTTTTTCTCCGTGTTTTTCTCCTTGTCTCCGTATTCTTTCTGTTGAAGAGCGTAGCTCGAAACGTCAAAGACTTTCCGTATTCCCGAGCGTCATACTAATATATACTTTTGTTATTTACACCACCTGTCCTCGTCTGTTGTTATTATTTGTATATTCTCCCATATATATATATATATATATATATATATATATATATATATATATATATAATAGAAGCGCTTTGCCTAGTGGAGAGGATGTTGCACGCACCTGCTCGTAAGATTGTGCTTCCTATTGGTGGATCGAATGATGTGTTGTAATCTCCTGTAAAATATTTGTTCACACGGTGCTTCAATCCACTCAGCAGGCAAAAGTGAGTAATCTTGCGAGAGGCTAGCATCTGATGCCGTGCACGTTTTGTTTTTATCTTCTTAAGATCGGGATTCTACGTAATCTCCACCAATCGAAATGGCTGTATTTAAGAAGAAAAGGCATGAGTAAGCCAAAACATCAGCAACATTAACAGGATAAACCTATCATAGAGTACTGTAATCAATTTCGAAAAGCTGTATCCCAGAAGTGTCCCAGTTAATGATAAACAAGAAAACAAACCAAACACTTGTAGCGATTATCTCTTTTCAAGTCGAGGATATAATTTCAGGAATTGAAGAAATAATCATACGCATTTGATTTATACACTCAAGGACAAAATACTGATTTTTGATTGTAGCAATAGGATATCTTATCAAATTCGTCAATAAGTCTCTAATATTTAATGTCGCCTGATGTCAATAGATCTATCAGATTAAAATCATTTCCCTGCTTTTGTTAAATCAGTGTTGGCTATAATTTCTATACAATATCTGTAGACAGAACGTTAACAAAATTGTTAAATAGAAGTTAAAACTAAAATGTCAGTTATGGCCTACGTCATAATTTTCACACTTCAGAAATGAAAAAGACGGAATACCAACATGAAAGCCATACAGACAATTTAAACCGTTGAACAAACAACGAATAAAGGAATAGCTTTTAGGGGAACAGAATTGTTTATGCTATACAAATATGCATAGGACTGTGGTTAAAAAATTTGTTTTGTAACATTGGTATTCCAGGTTCACTTCCCACTAGACAACTGTCTTCTACTGTAGCGTCAGTCCGACCAAAGACCTGTGAGTGGATTTGGTCGGGGAAAACTGAAAGATGCCCATCGTATATGTGTGTGCGTGTGTTGTTATTTAGTTTTATTTCGAGATTTCATGAAAATAGAGAAAGAGCCGGTTTCTAACCTAGATCCAAGGCTCCTTCATTGCAATTTCAACATCAACAACAGTGTATTTATGTATGTGTGTGGGTATGTATGCATGTATGTATGTATATATGTATGTATATATGTATGTATGCATGTATGTATTTATGTATGTATGTATGTATGTGATGTGTATGTCTTGTTATGTATGTGTGCTTTTGTATCTGTGTTTGTCTCCCCTATCGTTTGACAACTGGTGTTGGTATGTTTACGTTCCCATAATTTAGCAGTTCGGCAAATAACACCGATAGAATTACTACCAGGCAAAAAACAATAATAAATAAGTACTGGGGTTGATTCGCTCGATTAGAAATCTTTAAGCTGCATAACCGCAGTCTAATGTTTGAGACATGTACAAGATTAAAGAGAAAGTGGTAAGAGACTCTCAAGAGAAATCAACCGTTGAAGACCTTGCCCATCCGGCAAGTCTTTCGACATTAAACTTCTTACACTCTGAGAGGGCCAAGCGGCATCCAGGTCATGAGTCTTAGTTGTCCATTTATGCAGATATTTTATATTCACTTGGATATCGGAGGCTTGTGCATACAACCCGCATGAAGATTTCATCTGGTTCTGATGCTTCTCTGTGGACTGAGCTTTCAAATTTATACTTAAAAGAAGAAATAGCGTTCGCTGACATGGTAGCGTGGAACGTCAATGCTACCAAAATGGGTCACACAGTTCCGCCTACCATCATATATATATATATATATATATATATATATATATATATGCATGTATGTATACATATATATGTATACATATATACACACATACATATATATGTGTATATATGTATATATAAATGTGTGTGTATATATTTATATATACACACACGCACACACACTTTATATATATACATATAACACACATGCACACACACATATATATATTTATATATATATATATATATATATATATATATATATATATATATATATATACATACATGCATATATATATATATATATATATATATATATATATATATATATATATATATATATATATATTCTTCATTTGGACTGTACCGGCGGACTTGCTTGTTTGACATCTCTTAACTATGCTTGAAGACTCAAAAGACAAGGTCTTGAGGACGATCCGGCCCAAACTGAAGACAAGCAAGGCAGCGTATGCAGCTAAGGAAAGTTTCCATAATGAAAATAAAGGGACATGCTCAGGCGAATGGGCAGGGAATGGGTGTAACGAAAATAGAGTGATAGTTAGAGAAAGTGAAAAAGGATGAAGGTGCCATAACAATCTGTAAGGCAGAGCCAATGTGACCAATGGATGACGTGGGAAGGCCCACTGCAGAAATGTTTCACCTGGAATGACATGAGTCATATGACACCTCTTAGAATAGCTTTTAAACTGAGATTTATGTATGATCTCTCGCCTTCGAATACGAACCGAGTAAAGTGGGGCAAATCTGATAATCCTGAGTGCCCATCCTGTCGAGGAAGATTGGTGGATATCGTACTCTATTCCAGTTCATCAAAGCAGCTAATTTTGATTGAACTCACTGTGCCATTTGAAAGTAGTATAGAAGAAGCACATGTGTCCAAAACTGAATAATTCGGCAGACTGAACGACAGAGTGAAGGAAGCCAACTTCCGAGTCAAAGTTCTCGCCGTAGAGTTTGGAACCAGAGTTTTGTGACCAAATGTGTTTACGATCTAATGAAACATACTTCAGTGTAGGAAGAACAAGACTAAAGTCCTAAAAGCAATATAAGAGACAATGGAGAGGTGTTCCAACTGGATCTGGTCAATGAGGAATGAAAACGAACTCCAGACCGTTTGAAGGCAGTATTTTCCTGTTAACGCTAAGGGAAGTAACTCTGAGTGAGTCAGTATGGTAGCGTTGACGTCTCACTGCGACTGTGATATCCAACGTTATGTCTTCTTTAACTATCAGTTTGAAAGCTGTGTCAACCCAGAGAAGTTCCAACTATATGAAATATCCAACCAATTTAAATGCACAAGTCTCCAAAATCCAAGTTGTTAAAAAGTATCAGCAGAAGGACACCCAGGACTTGCCCGGCCTCTTATCGTTTGAGAAGTTAAGGGTCAAAATTTGTCTGTTGGGGTTTCATCTTTGAAGACTTGCTGTTCAGCTCTCTTGAGAGTTTCTTGTCACTGAAAAATTCACCACCTTTTATACTATTGCCAAAAAATTCATCCACCTCGCTGAATAATTCTCTTTAATCTTTGGCACAAGCCCACCAAATCTGAACGGGGGTTTAGTCGTTTGTATCGATCCTAATGCTGGATTAGCTCTTTATCAACCTCCAAAACAATGAACGGCTAATATCACCACAGCGGGATTTAAGTTCAGAATATGAAATACTGAAACGAATTACTGCAAGGAATTTTTCCGGCGCTCTAACGATTCTACGAAGCCGTATATACTGAACGACTTCTATATATTTACGCCTCTGAATCGTCATAGTCATTTGGGTGACCTTAATGAATGTAACAGAACTAATTTAGTGTCATTTTTTTAAATAAAAAGATAATCATAGTATTTATAAACATATTTTTCTGTTTCTATTTCAAGAACATACAAATTTGATTTTATGATCGTAAATATCAAAACGTGAGTGACATTATTAGAAAGCGTTAATCTGACAATGAGGCTTCGCATTTGCTGTTGCTATGTGCTTCTTGTTATATATGTGTGCGTGTGTGTTCGAGTGTGTGTGTTCATATGCGCGTATAAGTGTGAGCGCTTGTGCGTGTGTGTGTGTATGTTTGTGCATGTGTATATGCGTACGTATAAATGACTCTCACACCGACTTTCACGTGTGATGGACAGATTGTTTGATGAACTGAACGAATTACTGAATTAGTCTGCAAAGTAGGTCAATATTCCGCATATAAATACATAGATACAGATATACGTGTATGTATGTATATATGTATGTATATATGTATGTATGTATGTATGTATGTATGTATGCATGAATGTATGTATGCATGTATATAAGTATGTGTCTATAATTATGTATATGTATGCGTGTATATATATATATATATATATATATATATATATATATATATATATATATAATATATATGCATATATGTATGTATGCATGTATGTATGAATGTATGTATGTACAAACATGCACAATTATTCCAGCCCTGTCAAATTCGCAAATAACACTCCTAAATTTGGAATCAATTATCATAAATCCTTTTCGTTAGCAACAATGGAATGCACCTGATTGTACAGAACATTGTAACAGGAGAAGAAAAGTCGATCCTGCACTCACCACAGAAATGAAATGAAGTGACTTAAAAGTTTTTGAATGCGGCCCGACATATCTGGTGACTGAAGGTGAAATTCTCTAACCTTCAAGAACTTCGTGTTGATATCCAGCTAACTAAGAGACAGGTAAGCCTGCCTGTCTCTGAATACTAGTCGCTCTGAAAAATCTATTCGATAGCTACCATGTTGATTTTTACTGGGACGACAGTTTATCCCAGCTCAAACTTTCGAAATGAAATTGAAAGTACGATTAAACAATTAGCTTACGCTAGCTAATATCTTAGACGCCATGACCATTTGAAACACAAAAACATAGAAACATTACAAGAAACTGCAGGAAACACTAAAATATACTAATAAAGACAATAACCAACTGCAGATTTGTACAATAAATTATAATCTCTCAAGGAAAGTGGTTTCGGTTAGAGGGGCAAGTTATTACTGCAGTATATATTTCAACTGCTTTTTCAAAAATAGATTTAGATACATACCAATTCCCCCAACAACTAATCATCTTACAGATCTAGGAAGATGGTCTGCTTCTCACTTCTCCTTTGTCTTTAGTAGTAACTTCAAATATTGGTGAAAGACTATTTGAGTTAATTAATATCCTCTCTTCTCTCATTGGCAACTGCCTTATCAGATCGCTTTAATAGACATGATCTCCATTGGTCCCCTTATATCATTGCTATAGCAACACTGTTAATGTGTACACTTTCAGGAATAGGTAAAAAGCATTTAACAATATTTCCAAAAATCTAAAGAGGTGATGCACGAGAAGTGTAATTCCACTAAAAACATAACAGAATAAAAAATAGTGAAACTAAAATGTATATCGGAATTGACAAAGGAAGATTCAAAAATTGATATGCAGATCATCACACTGCTTCCTTTCAGAGTAGAAATGCAATCAACAGCACCAATATCAAAATATGTAAACATAGAAACACGAAGACATTGCGATTACAGATATTCATCAATAACATACGTTTCCAATACACAAACATGACAGCAACTTCGTTTATGTCACTTAAATTTGACACTTCATTGAGTTGTTTGGTGATTGCTGCTATTAACCTTTATTCACCCCTGATTGAGGAAACTTGCAACCAAAGGTGTTCCAGCCATGACCATCAAATCTTATATACTGGAAACTGCATATCCATGTCTGCATTATCAACTTTCTACCTTCATTTCTCTTTTATGACGGTAAGGTGAAGATTTTACTGCTTTTCATGCATATTGAGTAACTGGTTAGAAATTCATTGAACGGATCAGGAAGTGGATGTAGAAATTCAGACCCGCAAACGAATCATGTGAGGCTGATACAGTTGGAATCAGTAGTTTCATCTAATTCGTGTATGTAGTTTTTTTTTTTTTTTTTTTTTTGGTATGGAACTTAGAATGCTATCTGTTTAAGAGAAACAAGGAAATGGAATATTCTGACATTCATACACTTTTACTTTTTACTTATGTTCCTATCATAGGTCATTTAATTGCACGCAAATATGCGCCCACATACATACAAACATACATACGTATGTTTGTATGTATGTACGGCGAGCTGGCAGAAACGTTAGCGCGTCGGGCGAAATGCTTAGCGGTATTTCGTCTGCCGCTACGTTCTGAGTTCAAATTCCGCCGAGGTCGACTGTGCCTTTCAACCTTTCGGGGTCGATTAAATAAATACCAGTTACGTACTGTTGTCGGTGTAATCGACTTAATCCCTTTGTTCGTCCTCTCTATGTTTAGCCCCTTGCGGGCAAATAAGGAAATAACAAACATACATACGTTCGTAGGTACTTACATACGTACATGCATACATATATATATATATATATATATATATATATATATAAACATACATGTATACATATTGTAGATATATATATATATATATATATATAAACATACATGTATACATATTGTAGATATATATATATATATACACACATATATATATATATATATATATATATATATATATACATATACATACATGCATACATACAGGTAAACACTCACACACACAAGTGTGTGTGTTTGTGTTTGTGCGTGGGTGGGTGTGGTGCGGTGGGGGAGGAGTTTGTGCTATAGACACTTTTTGGGAGTGCAATACAGTGAGATTGGACCTGAAATTATGCGACGTGAATAGAATCTTTCTATGCTTTCATCCTATGGTATCTTTTCATCAAACAATAAGACAGCTGTTTATACGAGAAAGAAATATATCAAAACTAGTTTAGCCTACCTGAGAGACAACACATCGTCTTGAAGCCATTAAGTCGGTGTTTAATTCCAAAATGACTGGCGAAAATGTATATCCTATATTGTTCTTTTCATCTAATCTATCTCATTAACTAAACGAATGTATCCTCAGTAATTAGACTTTCAATCACTTTTTTCTCCTACGAAACGAGACTGACGTAGAAATATTTATATTAAATTGAGCAGGTGACCTACTCAGTGAGAAATAATTGATACAAGGCTTCTTAACACGGTATGTTTACGCAAATGATTACTATTCGACTGAGGTATGCGTTAAAATCCTACATCTTGACAGGATATTTAACAACGACATGAATTAAAATACATAACAAAAAGGGGAGAGAGAGAAAGAAAGCTACAGTGTGTGTGTGTTTGTTTCTGTGCGTATATGTGTATGTGACTCTGTGTGTGTGTGTGCTTGTGTCTGTGTGAGAGAGACAGAGGGTGAAAGAAAGAGCAGTTATTCATTTTTTTTTTCATTCGAGGTTATTCATAGCCAAGACTAAAGGGTGAAATATCAGCATCTGTATCGACGCTAACTTTCATACACGCACACAAATGTATAGATACACACATACATTCATACATTATACAAACATACATACATACATACATACATACATACATACAAACATGTGTGTATGTGAGAGTATGAGTCTTCGTGGGGCACAATGTCACATTTTTGTCAACAAAGCGGAAGCATCACAAAGAATAGCGCAGTGGTTGACAAATCTGAAATATCAGCTTGAAATTGTACCCTTCTATTTGATAAAAGAGAGGATACATTCGAAATATTGTCATTGTCCTATATATGCCAAGAAAAAGGAGGGATGATCATTGTGGTCATTGATAAAACCTATCTGATCTTAGTTCTATATATATATATATATATATATATATATATATAAAAGAAAGAGACCTCGATATTATGTAAATAGAGGAATTTATCTGTAGAAATATGTGATACGTATTCGATAGCCATGATAAAACTCTGCGTTTCGGATGCCGGAGTGGGAACCCACGCAAACATCTCTTCTGTTATCCGACCATTGAAAATTCCTGTGAAAATGACTTACATACCTATATATATATACATATACATATATATATATATATATATATATATATATATATATATATATATATATATATATATATATATATATATATATATATATATATATATTAGTTTATGTATATATTAATATTATCTGTTTAAAAAAAACCTTTGACAATGCAAATATGTTAATAGTTACCAGAGGTAGCAAAATTACACTAAAAAAACAAGATATCACAGCCGTTTTATAGGCAGAGATACCAAGTTATAGTGATACATTTTGAGAAGATATGAATAATAACAATAAATGGACCAAAACGCATATAAATAAAAGTTCCTTTAATTCCTACACATGTTTCAAAATATATGAGAGCCCTTCTACAAAGAAGTAAGAGCTGCTGGAATTCCACATATATATTAAAGGAACTTTTATTTATATGCGTTTTGCTCCATTTATTGTTATTATTCATATATATATATATATATATATATATATATATATATATATATATTCAGAGCTGATATCTGGTTAGCTACAAAGTCAAAGTAATACTCTTGTAGGGATTTATACAATATTGTTTAATATGTATATCTTGAAATTTGCTTGTAATTTAGTCTACCAGCTCTTGAACAGTAATGCAATGCAAGGAATTGAATATTCCTCTCTTTGGTGTAAACAATAAATACTCATATGTTGTTTTACACACACCCACACGCACGCACGCACGCACGCACGCACGCACGCACACACGCACACACACATCTATCTATATATATATATATATATATATATATATATATATATATATATATATATATATATATATATATATATACATGTATACATATATATTTCTGTGTGAGTTAGAGTTTGAGAAACTAACTACGGGATAGTACCTATCCAATATACTTCTGGTAGTGTACTCAATTATTCATTCCCAAGTGCTAGTTATTGCACTCTTGTTTATCTTTTATACATCCAACCACGTGCTTTCACATACCAACTTTCTCACACGCACTCATATATATATATATATATATATGTGTGTGTGTATTTTAATAGAGAGAGAGACAGAGAGATAGACAAACAGAGATATCATAGAGAAAGAGGAGGAGAGGGAGGAGAGGGAGGAAGGTGAGGAAGGTGAGGAAGGGGAGGAACGAAAGCGAAGTATCCTGATTAGGTTATCGAAGTAATATATAATGTAAAAAGTACTCAGTGTTACATTGTAGTTTTATTATTGACTTCTTACAGCAAAACCAAGTCTTTCAAATGACATGTCGCCAAAGAAGCCTATAATGAGACGTCAGTCGCCAAGTCTGGCCACATTGCAAGTCGTGTGTGTGTATGCGTATGTGTGTGTTGTTTGTATATGTTTATGTTTGTACGTCTATTGAGAGTGGTGTCTGTACGGTTATTCAGCGATAGTATGAGTAATCGATAATTGGAATAAGTCGAATATATGCGTCATTATTAAACGATATATTATTCTATAAGAGTTTATTCAATGCTGGATATGTTATTATTTGAAATATATGTACACATATATTTATGTGCGTTCGTTTGTTTGTTTGTTTGTTTGTATGTGTCTGTGTATTTATGTGTATATGCATGAGTGTTTTTTGTAGGCATGACAGTTAGTAAACATGAATATTTAGCATATCAATATAAAGTCGTTTCTTTGAGCCTTTCATTTCAGAACAGGCGTAATATATTTCCTCTTACGTCAACTTAGTAACCCGTTCTTTAATTCAGTATTCAAATAAAATAACCAAGTTCAAAGGCTGTAACGCCAGTCATTTAAAAGAGTTTATTTAACCAGCCAAACAGTTTTATTCAAACATATCAACGATACTAGTATACTGGTAATATTCATATACTTACAGAACAACGGGGTAGCAGTATCTACCTAGTTAATCTACGACAGCAGCCATGTAATGCTTTCTTTTTGCAATGGAACATCTGCTTAAAACTACTTGATGGGTTAATGAATTAATTCTGCTTACAGCCTGCTTAATCTGTCTCTTTCTGAATCTCTGAATGATAATCTGTACTCACATACACAGATGAGCCGACACAATACACTTATAAAGTACGAGAGGCTGCTAAAATGTTCCTGGTTTTAATCGTATCGAGAAAGCCATGAGTTGGAGGCCCAAACTTCCGACTTCTTTTACAGAGCTTAGAAGACTGAAGGACAGCTGCAATACGTGTGTGAATCTGCAATGGGAATATGTTCAATAAAATCATAATCAACTGATCCTCCTGTATATTCTTTTACCGAAAGCCAAAAACTTTTCAGCAGCCCTTCGCACACACACACACACATATATATATATATATATATATATATATATATGGGAGAATATACGAAGAAACAACAACAGACGAGGACAGGTGGTGTAAATAACAAAAGGATGTATTAGTATGACGCTCGGGAATACGGAAAGTCTTTGACGTTTCGAGCTACGCTCTTCAACAGAAAGAATACGGAGACAAGGAGAAAAACACGGAGAAAAAAAATTGAATAGTGTCCAGTCAACAGTCAATCATATATATATATATATATATATATATATATATATATATTCCGGAGCAAGCACATAAATGCGAAACAAGGTGGAAAAAATAGTATTCGAGTACCAGAGGTAGAGTAATATGCTTTATTAAAACGAAACAGAAATATCACAAAAACTGTTACTCAAAACAGTCCGTCGAACGAGAACGTGAAACTCGGAGTAATAGTTTTTGTGATATTTCTGCTGCTTTGTAAATAAAGTATATATATATATATATATATATATATATATATATATATATATATATATATATATATACGACGGGCTTCTCAGTTTTTGTCAACCAAAACTACCCACAAGGCTTTGTTCACCCCAAGGCTGTTGTGGAAGACACCTGTGCAATGTGCCACGTAGTGGAACTGAACCCGGAGGCATGTGGTTGAGAAGCAAGCTTCTTAATACACAGCCACACATCTATACATTTGTGTACGTGTGTGTGTGTGTGTGTGAGTGTGTGTGAAGTTTTGTAGCTCTCTCCTTGGCTTGGCTAGGCTTGGTTTTACAACTCTCGCCCCATCAAATTTCGTGCTGTAGTTCTACATATTAAAAAAATAAAAGTTAATCACAGTTTGAATGCCTTTGATCAAACGTCTCTATTGACTTGAAACCAAACAACAAAGGCAAGCCCACAATGACTAAAAGTTAATTTGACGTTGGTGGAATTTTGAGATTAGGTTATTAGGGACTACAACATCATAATTGCTTCTAACATAGGTGCAAAACCTAAAATTTTGAGAAAGGTGTTGGCCGTTTAAATCGACAAGCACTTAGTTGTTATTTTATTGTGTTGTCTTAACTGGAGGAAAAGCATTATTAATTTTGATGAGATTTGAACCCAGAGTGTAAAGATTCGACAGAAACCCTGCAAGGTATTTTATAGACACTCCTACAGTTTACTCTGTCCAGCACTCTGCTTTATCATAAATAATAGTAAATGTTCATGTTGTGGTGAATAGGAAAATGAAATAGGTTGTGCTTACTGGAGTCGTTAATCATTTACGCATGAAATGATTTAACTCTAGCTTGGTGGTATCCAACTCTATCAATCTGTTCGTTTACATTCAGCCTGTTCATTTCTCAGTTCACGAGATTAAAACTAGTTGCTAATTTTGTTGATTAGTTAACATGATGTGAATAGAAAATAGGATTATAGATTTATAATAAAAGTCTCATTTCCTCAACTAGTTTAATCACAAAGTGGTGTTAGCCGGTTCGTTAGTCACCCGTGATGAGTATTAGATCGATAGACCACACCCCCTACGTAGTATAAAAACTGAGAATATTATACTACGTTATAGAAAGCGATATGTTAGTCAACTTCTTTTGCATTTATTTAGCGCTAGGCAACACTTTTCGGCATTCCAACAGTGACTAATACGTCATAGTAATAGTGTTTCGAAGTACGTTATTAATATGTAGTAATAAATTTATCCTTTTTTAAAGTAAGTGCAATGTGGTTTGAGGAAGAATTGGCTGAAATTTATGAAATAGTGAGCAAATCCGTATGAGTTTTATTGGTTTAACATATTGTCTATTTTTTTTTTTCATTTTGCTTGTTGTTTTATAGTGTTAATTAAAACGGTTGCTATAGCTTGCAGATCGATCTTTTGAGTTAATTTCATGTGTTATCCATATCCATGCAGGTCGATATGTATAACAATCGCCATGGTCTCGACTTAGTTGACTGTAACCATTTATACATATTTTTCCTTGTGTCTGTATATTCCGATAACATCAGCATGATCAACTCAGTTCATAATTATCAAGTTTACATCTTGATGCATTCTATTGTGTTTATCACAAAAAAGTGTATTTTAAACCTTAAGAATTTAATTGCTCATGTTTCTCCCAGCCAACATGATTAAAGAACAATGTGTTCTCTAAAAATAAAACAACAAAGTTCTGTCCGTGTAAGTTGATATTGTTGTTTAGCCTCATAATAGGTATGACAAAGTATGATAACAGACATTCTAGCTATGACCATCCTCCATTTTTATTACCTTAAAATTTTATTTAGGACTGCGTTATTCAATATGCCCTCCATTTCTTTACATCAGTAAAGTGTGCTATGAGGAATATTAGGCTGCTTTTGCTAGCCAAATATGCGAGCACAAAAAGAATTCTTCATTGGCTAGAGACTGTAACTGTTGGAGAAGTGGGCAATAATCGTCTTATTTTCATCCGATTGTCCACATAAGCTAGATGGAATTGTATAAATGTTAAGCGTGAAGGAAACTACAACGAAAATGTGACTTCTCTATAAGTACGATTTTAAAGATGTAAGTTTCCATGAAAATGTCCATGTTGAATCTAGTTAAGTTAAATTCAAACTATTGAACGACATGACAAGTATTGTACAGCATTTAGTGTGTACGTTCTGATTAATGCCGGTCACTGACTTTCTCCTTCGCAAACATATATCACAGAATATAGAATTGCGAGGAACCGGTTTTAATTGAGCAGGATCAATGACTAGCCATAAATAATGTCAAGAACTACGTAAAGAAGTAACCGGATGTAGACTAGGCACTCAAAATTAACGACATCCTTTCTCAAGTCTTGCCAGAGTACAAATATATTCAGAGACCTGTGCGTATCGGCAGCTACATCCATTGTGTTATATATACACACTTTGATGTGAAAGTGAACAGGATATAAGTTTATACCAAACATTATACATGAAAGCTACAAAGCCACAATCATCTAGGACGCACCTGTCGAAACTGATACTGAAATCAAAACAAACCGACAAGATATAATTACCAAAGCATGGAACAAAAATGCCTGTATTCTGATAGACATATCGATCCTTATGACTCAACGCCAAAAAATGTTCAGGAGAATGTCAAAGTATAAAGACATTAAAAGTTAAATAAGCTGGTCTTGGGATGTGAAAGTTAAAACAGATCCAATAGTAGTAATTCGAGCTTTAGATACGATATGAATACAAAACAACATGAAAAAAGAAAACTTTAAGTCATACAACCCACATTTCTGTACACCGTCTAAAAATAGCCCAGCGAAACAAGCACACCCCACATCTTACGTAAGACACATTCAATTCAATAGCATAACTCACATATTATACTCTCTGCATTACACGCATGACATATACTCAATAACATCATCTGCCAATAAAATTACGAACGCAAAACATACATTAGCCGTATTTCCACTCTAAATCGTAACTTTAACAATATATACTCGATAATATTATACAGCACAGTTTTTCATAGTCAATACCCGATATTATGGAAATTCCCATATAGAACAGTCAAACACTCGCAGGACACCAACACACATTCTTTATATATTGTACAATCCCAAACTTTAAACACCAGAAACAAACAAACAAATACTACAGCATAAAGTAGCATAGAAACACAATTCCATGCCCTAGATAGACAACGCAGCATACTTTTCAGGAACACAGTAAGTTACTTGGTGTTGTAAATAGTAACTTGCATCATATCGGTTGGATGATGATCATGACCATTATTGTGATTGTTTAACTCAGCAAATGTGCTGAAGAATATAACTGTCAGTGGTTCACAACCAGTGAACTAAGGTAACACTCTTCATTCAGATTTCTAGAACTCTACGGAAGATTTGTATTACATTATAAGCATCATGATTATTATTATTATCTTCACCGTTGTTGTTGATGTTGTTGTTTCTAATATAGGCACAAGGCATAATGTATTAGTGTGAGGGGGTTTAGTCGATGAAATTAATATCAGTATTGTCTGATACTACATGTTATAAGGCTTGAAAGGACATAAGACAAAGATGGCCTCGACAAAATTTAACTGTAGACCACTGTATTGTGCCTGACAACATGCTATGTGACAAAAATAACTGCAGTTTCCGCATAACAGTATCGAGTAGCTACAATATTGTGCAGAAGTGAGCTAAAAGGTAAAACTGGCTGGTCAATTACAAAAATACATGACTTTTAAGGAAGGTGTTTATCATCTAATCTGTAAACTTTACATCAATTTATGTAAAAGCAATCAAAGATTCATTTAGAAGTGTTAGATGGAGTTATATTACAGAAAATTTACAATAGTAGGATCTAATTATTACAAGAGCATTCTTGCCAGTTATTTGTTTTAAATGAGCATTTCTGTTAACTTGGATCACTTTTACACAGATTTGTGAAGACGCCCCTTGTTTCAAGAAAGGAAACTCAACTCTTCATGTATTTTTCAAACTATCAATGATAAATATGGCAGTAATGATGATAGGATAAAGAATCATTTAAGCATTGGCACTTCCTAAGCTCATGACATAAAGCTGATACAGGAGACCAAAGACTTCCCATCCGAAATTAACAAAAGAGTATATTTAGCCGAATACAAAAAGTAATTGAATAAAATATAGAGAGATTATGAAAAAAAAGCACTCTTCCCTTCTTGTTATTCTGTTTTAGAAGAAAGAGAATATTAAGAATATGATAGTCAAGTTTTCATCTACAGGAAGTTACTCCAAACTTATGGCATACTCTCTAAACAAGGACGTATAAAATTGGAAAAGCCACGGAGATTGCCTAACTAAAGGTATTCTAGAATATAATACACATAGATAATTAAATTTAAATCCATTCTATATCATTCTCAGCAGATGATAATGCATTACTGTAAAACTTTGAAATGAGCGGTAAGTATAGTGTGCACTGAGAACTGTTATATCGCTTATAATTGGGAATAATACTAAAAGTTGCAAACCGTAATACAACAAGGATTCCGGGGCTAACAAATATACTGAACAAGCAGAAATTGATATTACTAAGTTCTCCACACGTTGCGTTAATTCAATATAAAAGAAAAATAAAGAAAACACTGCACGTAGACAAGACGCACAGATAGATCGTTGAAGAAAAGTTTGCACTAAAAATGAATAGGTCACAGAACTGCCTCTGTCAGTTTCCACGAACAAGAAATTTAGGCATCGAACCATGCGTTATTATTGTCAAGGATTATCAAGAAAAGGGCTCTGTCCTGATCAAGTCATCAGTCCCAAAAGATAGCATTGATCTCTGGAAGCAATAGTGATTTTGTTTTTCAGTTGGAGTCATTTTATCTCGCTTACATTGCTAATTATCCATAAACCAGCGAACAAGATGGGGTATCGCAATGCTAACTGTATTTCTACGCTTATCGCCCGAAGTAACTTCATAGGCAAATAAATGAGTTGAAGGCCCGTCAGTTCTTCACAGACAGGCAATGATAATCAAAGATGATTTGTTCCAATCAGAAACTGCAGGAGCTATTTAAAGGTGTTGGAAGATCTCTCATATGATGTGGAATAAAGCAATTTTATTGTTGGGAACCGTACTGCATTATCAACATATATTTTAGGATCGTGATCGTTTCGTCTCTTAGGCTGCGCTTGGGTGGGGCAGCAAGGACTGAATTGACTTCACCTACAGAAGGGCTCCATTTGTAGTCTTTTGTCAAAGGTAGCCATATTGAACTAGTCCCAACTGACATGGCTAACTCTTTAAATTGTTTTGGGTTCCAAATCGAGTTCCTGCAAGAAATAACAATGTCATCTTGCTAGGAATCCACAGCAACCTACTTCAACGAAGAAGAGGGGTATTATACTATATTTGGCAAGCGACTCATCAATCAAGTTCTGTTTCTTACCTATCTTCGGTTGTTGCAAAATGTCAAATCGAGAAAAGAGATACAAAGTAACTCAGTTTTACTGCTGTAGCATAGTGTGAAGCACTGAAACAATGGCGTTTGACACGTCGAAATCTGATCATCGTTAGTTATTCTTTAATCTCTCTCACTCACAAAAAACGAGAGAAAGAGACAGACATACAGAGGGTGAGTGTGTGTGTGTGTGTGTGTGTGTGTTTGTGTGTGTGTGTGTGTGTGTGTGTGTGTGTGTGTGTGTGTGAAATTAAGTGAGCGAGATAGGCGTTCGTGTTGCATTCAAATAGAATCATTTGAAATAAAGCTGCAGATGTGATCTCAAAGTACTGACGTAAACAAGCATAAAAAATATATTTCGAAATAAAATTATAAATGCTTCCACACAACAAAAAGACTTTCAATATATTATATGACGTTTTTATGGGTTATTTGAATTTTTTCATATACTCACTCTGGGTTTGAAAAGAAACTTTATTCACCGACAAAATTCATTTCCATTCAAATTCCGTAGTGCATGAACTATTCAAAAAGAAATGTGCAACAGTCTATAAAAATTATATTTTTGCCTGAATTTCATTACCTACTATATAAGGAATTAAAAGCAATATATCTGAGCGTGTGTGTGCACGTTAGTATATATAAGTGTCAATGCATGTACCTCGGTTTCCCTTGAAACGATGTCACTATTTCTCAATAAATACGTACCACATTTTGCTCAGAGACCTAAATACAACTCGGAATAATGCATGAACCTAAATTGAATCCCCGTTTTGCGGTCTGCATAGAGGGGTCAAGACAGGAGATGTAGAGAGACTCGTAGTTGGAATGGAGCAATAGAGTAAGAGTGTTAGCGGCAAACATGTTAAACTGTATTATGTTTTTCCTCAAATAATTCTTTGCTCTTTCTCTCACACTTACATAAAACGAGTGGCAGCGAGAGAGAGGAGAAATATTCTCACATACCTTGTTTCAGTCATTTGACTGCGACCATACTGGAGCACCGCCTTTCATTGAACAAATTGACCCAGGGTTTATTCTTTGTAAGCCTAGTACTAATTCTATCCGGTCTCTCTTTTGCTAAGTTACGGGGACGTAAACACACCAGCATCTGTTGTCAAGCGATAGTTGGGTGGGGGGAGTTGAAAAACACAGACACACACACAAATATATACATATATATGACGTGCTTCTTTCAATTTCCGTCTACCAAATCCACTCACAAGACTTTGGTCGGCCCGAAGCTACATTAGAAGACACTTGCCCAAGGTGCTACGCACTGGGACTGAGCCCAGAACCATGTGATTGGGAAGCAGGCTTCTTACCACGCAGT
>NC_142936.1:77989566-78009566 GCF_046866305.1 Octopus bimaculoides | reverse complement strand
CCACTCACAAGGCTTTGGTCGGGCCGAGGCTATAGTAGAAGACACTTGCCCAAGATGCCACGCAGTGGGACTGAACCCGGGACCATGTGGTCGGTAAGCAAGCTACTTACCACACAGCCACTCCTATATGTATGTATATGTATATATATATATATATATATATATATATATATATATATATATATATATATATATATATATATATATATATATATATATATATATATATATATATATATATATATATATATATATATATATATATATATATATATATATATATATATATATATATATATATATATATATATATATATATATATATATATATATATATATATATATATATATATATATATATATATATATATATATATATATATTATAATATATTATATTATTTTATATCAGAGGATAAAATCAAAACCAAGGCAGAACGAGTAGAGATACTTGTTCTGCCTTGGTTTTCATTTTTCCTCTAATATAATATATACCTGGTATAACGGAACCCTATCACGGATCCTTAGATCCAGCCTCAGCTGTGATCTTGGAACCTAACGGTCGGCATACTATGGCACTTTCTCAGCGTACCAATTCGTTTAGATCACAAGTGAACCAAACCCTCATACTATATATATATATGTCATTCTTATTTATTTCGATCATGAAACTGCAGCTATGCTGTAGCACAGGCTTCAAGAATTTTTAGCTGAATGAATCGACACCACTGCTTATTATTTTAAGACTGATACTTATGCCGTCGGTTTCTTGTACCGAACAGCTTTGTATTGGGATATGAAGACACAAAGACACACACATACGCATACATACACACATATACATAGCCACATATACATTACCACATAGCCATATATATATATATATATATATATATATATATATATATATATATATATATATATATATATATATATATATATATATATATATGTATGATGTATGTATGTATGTATGTATGTATGTAGGTAGGTAGGTAGGTAGGTAGGTAGGTAGGTAGGTATGTAACCTTACATCTATTAATATTTCGAAGATGACTATGGTTGACAACTAGTGGATATCCATAAGATTACGATCGTTTCGCAGCAACGTTCGTGGTAAAATTTTAGTGTATATTATTCTACATGTCTGCGCCAGTGTACGTGTTATAAATTACATAGTATTATTGCACACTTACAAGCTACTGCAAGTATAGAAATCTAGCTATTGAAATCCATATACTATCGTATTTACACTCTTCTTTCAATCCCAGTATGCACTTTAAAAAGTCATCTTCGAAATATTAATATATGTATGACAATAATTACTTAGAAAATTTTCTATACAAGATCACATAGGCGGTTCAGTAAGATATTAAGTGACAATAGTTGGTAGTGGTTGAAATGAAGATTGTATATTGAGAGAGGGGAGAGGGAGACAGAGACACAGAGAGAGAGAGAGAGAGAGAGAGAGAGAGAGAGTGAGTGAGAATCAGATAGTTTATCGTTATTAACCTAAAAGGTTCCAGATACAATTCACCCGACAAGCTTCTATAAAGTCATCTTTACGCAATTTTAGTCATGAGACAGTTCAATTTTAGGCTAAAGAGAATAACATTTGTTCAAGATGTCACGATGTGTGAAGGGACAATAGACTTCATGGTTACGAAATAAAATTTTAGCCTTTCAGTTATAAACACCTACACACTCACACGCACACACATACACACACACAAAAACTCTCACACACACACACACACACACACACACACACACACATATATATATATATATATATATATATATATATATATATCTGTGTGCGTGTGTGTGTGTGTATGTATACATGTATGTGTAGGTACATATGTGTGTATGTATGTATATATGTGAGTGTGTGTGTGAATGTATAAATGTATGAATTATGTGTGTATGTAACTAAATATGTATGAATATAATTATATGTATATATATATATATATATATATATATATATATATATATATATATATATACATATATATATATATATATATATATATATATATATATATATATATATATATATATATATATATATATATATATATATATATATATATATATATATATATATGCATGTATACGAACAGCCTTCCACTTATTTCAACCAATAGCCATCCTTGCCAACTATGCAGATGTTACAACGTCTGTCGGACATTACAAAACCTTGGAGTGTTCAGCAACCTGGTAGACCGTTTAAAGTTAGAAACCTCCAAGCCTTACGCTACCACGACACGAAACTAAATGAAATGCAGACAGGATACACTAGCCGAGGAAGGGCTGCAATCCTTGAATCGACATCAGTGAGTGACTTGTGCATTGATTTGAGTAGTGACGTATCTTTCCAACTGCATGTTACTGAGCTGCTGGTAAAATTCAGGCGGCTGGACTAATTGATGCTTAGAAAATTCAAAACCAAAAACCATGATGATTCAATGGAGGACAAATGTCCCCGGCCGTTCAAGCTACTGTTCCCAACAGTGGCTACTGCACAGTGTAGAATTAACGGCGAAATTTGAATCAGTCCACTGAAGCTACACAAACAAGATCATCTCAATGTAAGATGTCAGCTACTGGAAGAGGCTGAATAAATCAAGATCCTACTTCCTGGAGCGAAGGTGAGAAAGGTATGCAATGATATACACCTAGAAAATCCTGCAAGGATTTCTATAAAATTTTGGCATTGAAAGCTACGTTACATGAACATCAGAACGGGGAGCTACTGCATGCTATTAAAGATCCCAACACTGCCATCAGGATACAGGGACAGATACTGCTACAGCTTTGGTTTCAAGAGAGATTAGCTCTTCAATACTCTCTCAAAACACCTGAGAGTGCTACGTCGTGTGGATGTGAGGGGCGGGGGTCTTCAAAGCAAAATTGGATCCCGTCCTGCCAAAAGTTATGGACGAACCACCCTTGCGGAAGGCAACAAAGATGAGAGTAGCAGCATCAAAATCCCTCATTCACCATTTGCCACACATCAGATGCGGTTTAAAGAAGCGATAGCGTAAGAAAACTGACTGCGGTGCGCCAGTATAGACGCAGCTATACATACATACATACATGACGACTGCTCCATCTTGACAGACGATAGCCATCCCATCAACAATCCACACATATCATCACGCAGTACAATCACTCCGTTGGTGAGCCCTCAAGTGACTTTGAAGTCCGGCTGCTGAGCGACAAGGTCTACAGCACAGATGACAAATGTTCAGGCCTCTCGATCCTTGCCCGCTGGTATCTGATTCTAAGGAAACGCTTCTGTGAAACAGCATATGTCTTTTAAGTCCGGGTATTGTTTTACAAACCTTGTGACATATGCCACAGGTCGCAGAAGGCGGTTGGTATTTAGGGTGTCTGGAATTTCTACCATCATGTGCTTTCATGATTCACATATCCTGCTTTTGACAGAAGAACGCGATCACACACAATACACATCCTATACTCTCCATTGTTTACAATTTTTTCCTTTCGACAGGCCCGCTTAAGCTCAAGTTGCTGAAACATCTTTTCCTCCCAGACATCACAGCTCGTCCTGACAACAGCTCTCCACTTGCTTAGATCCAGAACATCTCCTTCCCAATCACTTTCATACATATCTAATTTTTTTAGGTTTTGTTTAATGCAATCTATATACCTCTTTCTCGGTTTCTGCCGCAGTCGCTCACCAGAGCTGAGCTCACCATAAAATAAGCGCTTCGGCAAACGATCATCCTTCATTCTAATTAAATGCCCAGTCCATCTCATTTGGGCCAGGATAATATGTTTTTCAATTGAGCTACAGTGCGCCCTGCGCAAAACCTCTGTATCTGCTACGAAACTCTTCCATTTTACTCCTAGGATGCGTCTTAGACACTTTTGATGAAACCTTTCTAGCATCTTTACATAACGCTTGTAAGTGGTCCATGTTTCGCCTGAATAAAGAAGTGCAGTCAATACACACGCTTTGTAGATGCTGATTTTCGTCTGCAGGGAGATACCTCTATCAGCCCATACTCGCTTTTCAAGCTTTCCAAATGCAACACTTCCCTTCGCTATTCGATAGTATATTTCTGCAAGACCACCATCCCTTGACAGTGTGGTTCCAAGGTAAACAAAGGTGTCAATGACTTCTAATCTTGTTCCGTTCACAAAGATGTTTGGTTCAGTATATATTTGTCCAGGTGTGGGGGTAAACATTACCTTGGTTTTTTTCAGACTTACTGTGAGTCCAAAATATGTACATGCAGTGGAAAATATATCCATTAAATGTTGCATATCTTCCTCTGTGTGTGCCAGCAAGTCAGCATCATCAGCATAGAGCAATTCTCTGACAAATACTCTGAAAACCTTTGCCTTACAGTTAAACCTGGTCAGATTAAATATGCTACCAGATGTCCGGAATCTGATTCCGATTCCCCTGTTACAATCTTCAAATGCATACCAAAGCAATGTGGCAAAATATATAGAGAAAAGTGTAGGGGCAGGAATATCTCCTTGTTTTACACCGTTGTCCACTGAAAATTCATCAGATAGATTACCATTAAAAACTACCTGAGCTTTCATGTTGCTGTGCAATTTCTCGAAGAGGCTCACAAAATGTGTCGGGCAACCAAGTTTGCACAAAACAATCCACAGTGCGTCCCTGTTTACCGTGTCAAATGCCTTAGTTAGATCTATAAAAACCTGGTATAGTGGCATTTGTTCCTCTAAACATTTCTCCTGAACCTGCCTTGCAGAAAATATCATATCCATTGTTCCCCGCTCGGGTCTGAAACCACACTGTTCCTCAGGAATCACATGTGGACACACATTCTCCACGAGACGTTCTAACATGATCCTCGAAAGTATCTTCCCAGTATGTGCCAGGAGAGTTATTCCTCTGGAATTACCACACACTGATTTGGGTCCCTTACCTTTGTATATAGAGATTAGAATGCCGTTTATCCATTCCTGTGGCACAGAGGACTCAGTCCAAACTTGACACAACAGGCTATGAATTTCGGAGGAGATGTGATCCCCACCTGCTTTCAGAATTTCAGCTGGAATACCATCCAGCCCAGGAGCTTTGTTGGATCTCAGTTTCCGTATTGCCAGTTTTACTTCTTCAATGGAAGGCGCATCGTCCATGTGTTGCATTATCACTCTTTGGGGGATATTATTTATGACATCTATGTTCACTACAGATGGATTATGGAAAAGTTCCGCAAAATGCTCCCTCCATCTGCTCATTATTCCAGGAGGATCCTTAATAACCTCATTTCCGTCTTTTGATTTCAAGGGAACATACGTTGAGGACTGCGGTCCAAAAGCTTGTCGCAATAAGCCGTACAAGTTTTTAATGTCTTTCCTTTCATAAGATGCCTGCATTTTCTCAGACAAATTACTCCACCAGGTATCTTTGAGCCTCCTTAATTCCTTTTGCAGTTCTGCTTTCTGCGCTCTGTATACCTTTTCTAGTTTTTCTTTGCCCTTAATGTTTGGGTTAAGACGTTTTTCATAAGTAGACCTCTTTGTTGCCAGTAGCTCATTTACCATTGCATCATTGGAGTCAAACCAATCTCTATGTTGTCTCCTCTTAAAACCCAGCACATCCACTCCAGCCTTATATAATCCTTCTCGAAAAGATTGCCATGAACCTTCAAAATAAATATTACTGCATCTATCCCGAAATAGCTGTGAGACCTGTGGCTGTTTAAGTTGTCCTACACCAATTTTGGTGGGGACTCGCACACCTGCACTGCGCTTTCTTGTACGATCCCTGAATTTGAACTTAGCCCTAACCATTTTGTGATCAGTATCACAGTCAGCTCCTCGCAATACTCTGAGACTACACAAATCCTGTAGGTCAGATTTCCGAGTTAATACAAGGTCAATCATGTGACCTTGCTTTGATCCTGGATGAATCCAGGTGACTTTATGTTTCAGCTTATGGTGAAAAAATGTGTTCCCAACAGCCAACCCTAGTTCAGAGCACATTTGTAGCAGGTGTAAACCATTTTTGTTCACCTTACCTATTCCATACCGCCCAAGTACATTCCAAGCACTATTGTCCCTGCCAACACGTGCATTGAAGTCGCCGAGCACAACCAACTTCTCATTCAGAGGGACTGAGAGGATACTACTTCTAAGTTCCTCATAGAATGCATGGATATTTTCTTCATTTGCTGAGAGTGTGGGAGCATAGATGGAGAAAACAGTCACAAAGCGTCCACAAGAGAGAGGGATCCGGAGTTTCATCATGCGGTCATTTATACTTTGTGGTTGTTCTAGGTCTTTCAGTAAATTACTTCTAATTGCAAACCCAACACCACCCTCCCTTTTCTCTCCCTTTGGCCTCCCAACCCAGAACACTGTGAAGCCGGTTGCTCTTTCAACAAGATGATCTTCACCTGAACATCTTATTTCAGATAGAGCTGCAATATCAACATTAAGACGTCTCAGCTCCTTAGTTACTAGAGCTGTTCTTCTTTCAGGCCTATCCGCTCGATCCAAGAGAGTTCTCACATTCCAGCATGCCAAGTTAAGTAAAACCTTTTTCCTCGCATACTTTTTATTATTGCTTATATTTCTTCGTTCGTTCCTGCTATAGTGAACCACCGTTAGCCGCAGTAAACTAACCAGCAGAGTGCGGACAGACAATTTTTAATGCACCTTTTCTAGCACCTTCCCAGTATATCCAGGTGAGCAGTGTTCTCCTTAAAAGGGCTGCTCAGACACAGGATTCTCCACCGAAAACAGCCCCTGTCCATGAAGACATGTTAGCGATGTTAAGATAAGAACCCTGCTGCCTTATGTGCAGATTTGTAACTGTATGCTTCCAACCGGTCAAGTCTGCATACGTCGCCACTCCTCCATCGCCACAGGACTTTTCTCTCCTCCTTTCTTCTTTCTTCCTCTCCTCTCTTGCCCTTCTCACTCCTTTTACCTTCCCCCCATCCATCCTTCCCCCTCCTCTCTCTCTCTCTTTCTTTTCCCTAATTTTTTCTCGGGTCATACTAAGATGACTGTGATTTGACAGTGTTTTGTCTTGTTGGGGACATCTGTACTTCATTGGATTTTAGTGACAAACGCTTGTACAACACCTTTGCCACTCTCTAGGTCAAAATAGTATAATCCAGTGACAAGCGAGAGCAAGATGACTAGTACTAAGTTGACTGCAGGTTTTATATCAGAGTATCCTCTCCTAAGCTTTTCCTCAAAAGGAGACTGCAAGCCAGCAGTGGTAGATCAATTTGAATTCGGAGTTTTATTCTCCTATACTGGTTGTCCCAACCACGACCTCATAAAAAAAAAAAAGAGCCCAGTCTGCTCCCACAGAAGTCATGGACCTGGTTTTATGTCGGAGTGTCCTTCTCCTAGAAGAGTTGCCTTCACTTGGCTAATGGGCCTCGTCTACCCCACATATTAAAAAAAAAAATACATAGAAAATACATAGAAAAGTCAATATAAAAGATGTAGATATGAAAGGAGAAAAGTAAATGCAATGGAGATACATATAAAATATAAAATATATATAAAAACGATGTGTAAAAAACACATAAATACGATCTGTAAAAACACATAAAGATACATAAAAAGTAAATATAAAAATATATAAAAAGCAAATATAAAAAAAAAGTAGTAAATATAAAACAAAAATATTAAATATATATATATATATATATATATATATATATATATATAAAAAGAAATGCATATAAAAATATACACACACACACAGCACAGCACAACAACACGCGCACACAGAATTTAAACACACACACAGAAACAAACTTTGTTGGGTGGACGTTACTACACAGTAGTTCTTACATACATACATACATACATACATACATACATACATACATACATATATATAGGCGTAGGAGTGGCTGTGTGGTAAGTAGCTTGCTTACCAACAACAGCCTTGTGAGTGGATTTGGTAGACAGAAACTGAGAGAAGCCTTTCGTATATATGTATGTATATATGTATGTGTGTGTATGTATTTGTGTCTGTCCCCTAACATTGCTTGACAACCGATGCTGGTGTGTTTACGTCCCCGTAAACGAGCGGTTCGGCAAAAGAGTACGATAGAATAAGTCCTGGGCTCGATTTGCTCGACTAAAGGCGGTGCTCCAGCATGGCCACAGTCAAATGACTAAAACAAGTAAAAGAGTATATATATATGTGCGTGTGTGTGTGTGTGTGTGTGTGTGTGTGTGTAGAACGTTGAATAGTAACACACGAGTTGATATATATGGAAAAAAAAGTCAAGATAGAAAATGCTAAAATAATTTTATAAAAAACATTTCAGTACTGGTTTCAGTCATTGAGATTTTTTCAGTTGTAAGTATGGAAAACAATTAAATTTTGGAAAAATTAAAAGAAAAGTTTTCTAAAAGAACATTTGCATAGTATTCAAATACAAGGGGCATTTTCCTTGTTTCTGCCTGTCTCTGTCTCTCTTGTTAACTCTTGTGAGTTCTTTTAAAAAAAACTTTTCTTTTAATTTTAAAAAGCATTCTAAAGGCTCTGAAATCATTAGAACACCTGAATTTATCCAGCAAGTTCAACAGATTACAATCCCAGAAAATCCATGAGGTCAATTGCAAAAGATTTCCATGTGTTAGGCGGAACAGTCAAAAATGTTGTCCACGAAGTCATCAGATATAAGTTCTATATGATGAGGAAACGTCGATTTGTCAAAAAAAAAAGAAAGAAAAAAGAAAAAGAAAATCACTACTTCAGATATAAAAGGCTCTTAAACAAACTGAAAAATCCAGCAGGAGATTTGATTTGGTTTTTCGCAAACGAGAAAAACTTCGACAAAGATCAAAAATAGAAGGAATGACAGATTGTCATGTGCAGATCCTTTTGAATTTCCAAGTGTTATGCACACAAAACTTTCTGTAATTGTCATGGTTTTAGGGATCGTCAGCAATGAAGAACATGTAATGCCCCCTTACTTCTTTCCACAAGACCTAAGATTTAACTCTCCCATCTACATTGAGCTCCTGGAAGTAATTGTTAAACCCTGGATAGACACTTTATGTAATGGATGGCCATATGCGTTTCAATAAGATTCTGAACTATCACACATGGCTCTAGTATGATGAACAAAGTTATTATCTATTTTTGATGAATAAAGTTGTAATCTGTTAATATATATATGTTTTGTTTATAAACATAAGCCTGTCCTCAAATATCTTGCGCATGCTGTGTATATATATATATATATATATATATATATATATATATATATATATATATATATATATATATTTATATATATATATATATATATATATATATATATATATATATATATATATATATATATTTATTGATATATATATATATATATATATATATATATATATATATATATATATATATATATACACATCAGGGTGCCTTTCAATAATTTTTCTCTGATTTTACTCATTCGCGACATATAGCGGTACGTAAGCCGACTCAAGAAATCTCCAGTGAGACTTTTTATTGATGTGCGTGAAGAAACCCAGAACGGGTCGAAACATGAGTTGTACCCAATAAAGTCTATTACACATTCCATCTCCTATTTTATTAATACTGTTATATATATATATATATATATATATATATATATATATATATATATATATATATATATATATATATATATATATATATACATATACATATATATCTATACACATTTACATACATACATACATCCATACATACATACAAATATGTATATATATTTATATGTATATATGCGTATATATATTTATATGAACCTTTATAGGTATATACCTATATAAACATACACACACACTCACACACATATATATATATATATATACACGATACATATATATATATATGCATATACATAAATATGTATGTATTTATATCTATATATAAATAAGCATTCATATATAAATATATATACATATATATATATATATATATATATATATATATATATATATATATATATATATATATATACGTACGTGGTCATACATACATACATACATATATCTGATATCGATATGTATAAATTGCTGTTCACTTTATTTAAATTCAGTTCATCAACGTAAATAAAATCCCTTCCATCGAATAATTACATCGAATATTAAAGAGAATATGACTTCTGGCGTACACTACAATATTTATTTGTTATCGGAATCCAATAGTAAAATGAATACACCCTCTTATATAATTAATTAACGAGAATCAAACACACACCACAACTATAAAAATACCGAGTAGAGTTTTTCGGGAAATACAATATATGTTACTGATTTCAGGGGGAAATGTGTATTATTGATATTTAGTAACTTTTTTTTTTAAATGTTTGTATCTCCCTTTACTTACCTTGTATACAAAAACCAAATATCAACAATGTATTCCAGCGGACATTTCGTAACCAAGGATCATATATTTCTGCCAACATGTTTTCCCTCTCTGTTCTCTCTGTAATCCACACACACTCTCTCTATCTCTATCTGTTTTGATGTTGCTATAGCGGTTACTATTAATATATAGGAATTGCTTGTGCTACTTTTATTCTTATCTTTATTGTTGTTATTCTTGTTGTTGTTGTTTATGACAAAAGTAACAATGGCGGCGGCGGCGGCGGCGGCGGTGGTGGTGGTGGTGGTGGTGGTGGTGGCGGTGGTATAGATCTGTTAAAACCGCTTGCTTGGATTCGCTTTTGAGCAACTGCCTTCTCAGATTGATTTAAGAAACTCCCATTCGATTCTACTTTAATAAAATATCAAGAGACCATCCGTGGCAAGGTGCAGTTTTTTAGCAAAGAAAAAAAAAAAACAATAATACCAACAGCAACAATAACAACAAAAAACAACAACAGCAGTAGCAGCAGCAACAGAAGCAGGAGTAGCAGACGCTAAACAGGAGGTGTCCTTGTTATGTTTTCGTCTCGTTATTTTTGTCGTTTTCTATTTCTCGTTTTTGGTTTATTTTATTTTACCGGTGTGACAATGAATGAGTAGGAGAAACAGGTTGACGAAAGCGTCCATTGGCAACAAAGTTATAAAAGTAAAACTATATGTGTGCGTGTATATGTGTGTCTGTTATATGTATATAACCTATAGACACAACACACATAATAGATAGATGGATAGATTGTTAAACAGACAAACAAAGAAATAAATTGGTAGATAGATAAGTAGACAGATAGACAGACAGACAGACAGACAGATAGATAGATAGATAGATAGATAGATAAATAGATAGATAGATAGATAGATAGATAGATAGATAGATAGATAGATAGACAGATAGATAGATAGATAGATAGATAGATAGATAGATAGATAGATAGATAGATAAAAATAAATTATATGTATATATATATATATATATATATATATATATATATATATATATATATATATATATATATATATACATATATGATCAAAGATAATTACGTCCGTATATGTAAGTATACTGTTTATATACATGTATTTGTATTTATGTACTGGAGTACATTCCACTGATGAAGGCAGAGCATTATTATTTATGCAAAGCCAGAAATCCAGGATTTGGAATTATCTATATTTTTCCTGGTTTATTTGGTCTTCGTCTTCGCTAATCGTGCCATGCGGACATTTATTGTGGTTTTAGAGTCAGGATTTGACTGCTATTTTTTCAGCGTGGTGGTATCTCTTGATACCCTGTATTATAATTTTAAATAATTATTACCTTTGATGGTTTTTATTCCCATGCTGACCACTTGATAAGATCAATATTTTAAATATCGATCTTATCCTTATTTATATAAATATGATCAAAGATAGATAGATAGATAGATAGATAGATAGATAGATAGATAGATAAGTAGTTAGGTTGTTATGTAGGTATGTAGATAGAGAGACAGACAGACAGACGGCAACACAGACCTGAACACAGAGGGGACAAATACTAATGTAGAGCTTTTCTTTTCGAAAATCATAAACAAAAACGGAAAGAAAGAGAAAAAAGTAAAAATCCGATCAAAATGGATCGGAAAAAAAAGGCGATCAAAAGGGATCGGAAAAAAAAGGCGATCAAAAGGGGTCGTGTATCACAGAAGAATTTTTTAAATGTAAAAAGCAAGATTAGGTTTATCTGTGGAAAGAAAAGCCTACGGAAAAGACCACGGTAACCTCAGGCTGTTTTCGATTTACAGGATCATGCTCAAAGTGGTTTCATCACTCGCACACACCATCTTTGCTACATTCATCTACCTTTTTTTGCAACTTTCACGAGACAAAACCTGCCACTCCATTCTCACCTTCCTTTTCAAGTGGTACTTGAAAAAGTTGATGAGCGATTGACCAGAGTGGTAAGAGTTTGTCTCTAATCCTTTCGCTCGAGTCCAGCACACACATTCTTTCACCATTGGTCATTGATTGACTAGCTATGTCCTCCCCGATGTAAATGCACGAAACTCGGCCCTAAGCTGTTGAAATAAGGATCGAGAGTGTAATTGCTTATATTGATGTACAATGAGTCAGAATATTATTTTATTAAATGGTTAATTTAACATCATTCAAGTCAATTAGGCTAATATTTATTGCGTTTTCCATAGGGCCTATAATGAGAGGCCAGTGTGACACAGTGTTAAAGCGCACGGCTCAAAGATTTTGTTGATGCTCGTTTTCGACTGAGTGAATTGAAGCAAGGTGAAAATGAAAGTAGGGTGATCCGGGACACCAATGCATCGCCAACTCTAAGAATTGAACTCACTGCCTAATGATCACAAGCCCAACAATCAAAACCATAACTCAACATGATAGGAGTGAAATGGTATTAATAATGGTTTCAAATTTTGGCACCAGGTCAAATCCTCATTTTATCCAAACGGAAAGGACAAAATGGAAAATCGATGTCAGCGGAATTTGAACTCAGAACGTAACGACAGATGTAATGATATCACTAACCATTTCGCCCGGCGTGCTAACGACCCTGCCAAATCGCCGCCTTCAAAACGTCACTCCTAATTTAAGCAAATCAAATCTGTGTTTGTGCTTAAAGATTTTCGTATCAAGTACATGACCATTTTTGCATGAGATAAAAGGAAATACCAGTGTATACAGAAAAATAGAATTTTTGGTATGTTTACTATATCGTGAGCCTACAAAATTTTAATTGATTAGAATTTACATTTTAAGTGGTGAGGACAATAATTATTTAAATGATGAATTGTGGTCGAAATGGTAGGCAGAGCGACAATGAAATTTCTTATCTTTTATTTTTTGCTTGTTTCAGTCATTAGAGTGCGACCATACTGGAGCATAGCCTTGAACATTTTTCAGTCCAATTACTTGAGCCCAGTACTCATTATTTTTCTTTTAAGCCCGGTACATATTCTACCGCACTCTTTTTCTGAGCTGTTAAGTTGAGGGGACGTAAACACACCAACACGGGAAGAAACACAGATACAAAGTTACACACACATACATACATTTATATAACCTGAAACTATGTGGTTTGGAAACAAACTTATTACCATACATCTACGCCTTCACCTAAAATTTTTAATATAAATAAAAATAATTAATATGTAATGGAGCGATGATTGAATGTGGTATTTCACACTCCTGGGACAATTCTCTGTGTGCTTCCATTTTATCAGTCCTCGTCAGGAAAGTATAGTTTGATCGTAACTGCAGATCGTTGATGAAAGATGTATAGTAAGATTTTATGTATGTATAACTAAATGTTGTTCTAACTCAAAAGAATGATTGAGGTAATTTACATATCACTTCATGAGGACCATAATTAGAAAATTAATTAATTTATAAAATTAATTAAATATGTTATGCACTAAGGAATTAATCTGATATTTCGCAGTACTAGGGCAACTCTGGGTGCATATCCTTCTTATTGGTCATCGTCTGTGAAGCGTAACCGTTACGGCAGATCTTTGGTGACTAGCCAGGTGTGTGTAGAAGTTTTATGATTTAAGACTGAAAGTTATTATAACTTAAAAGAACGGCTGAAGTATATAGCCAAAGACGTAAGGGCTCTGTCTAGTGTTTGTGGTCAGAACGCCAGAGTAGTGTATACTCGTACTGAGTCAATAGCAGTTTGGCATTTAACGAATCTTCAACCACACCTATTTCCTCTTCAACTTCATTTAAGCCTAACCTTAATACCTCTCACATGTCATGCGTATCATAGTTGAACACAGACCACCAACGTAACATTCAAAGTTAAAATGTGAGTAAATAAATTACATTTTCGTAATATGTCTTTTCAGAAAACCGCACCTTGATATCATGAACAATGTGCACAAGCATGACCGCAGCCACTTGGCTGAAACACGTAAATAAATAAATAAATAAATAAATAAATAAATGTCGTCATACACACACACACCTCAGAAAATGCCAGTCATAGACGATGAAACGATACTGATTACGGCGTATGATATACTAAAGATCGAATATCAACGAATGGCTTCTAGTTGTAACGTAAGGAAATTGAAAGACCTCAATGTCCGTTTGTGGATACATTTGCTACACGTATCTCTCTCACCACTCTTTCTCTCCCTCTCCCTCTTTCTGTCTCTCTTCCAAAATACAAACACACATACACATATATATATATACAATGCCAAAAGTAAGACTCAATATCAGTTCTGTCTGTTTTGTCAAAGTTGTACAAAAATCCATTTTGATATTCTTTTTCACAACTATCGGAGCGCAAAGCGCTCCTCACGACTGCAAATTCGTGAGATGGTTATTATCTGCATACAGTTTTAAGTAAGACTCGGGAGGCAATGTATGAGCACGCAATGCGCATGTGCACACTTGATTCATAAAACGGAAGAGAAGAATAAAAACGCAATGCACATGTCGTACAAGTTATATGATAGTCTGCATATCAGGTCAGACACCACTATCATGCAGCTTTACTGCAATTTTCTTGATTCGGTTGTTCCTTTTCCGTTTAGCAAGTATTTCTTCAGCCATATAAAGTGAGGCAGAAATATTATTGAAATTTAGTAGTTGACTAGTTGAGTTGCATTACAGTCTATTATCAACTATAAAGAAAAACACAATTTTCATGTAGTTAAGATGCCCCGAGAAAAGAGTTTCATGTCAAGCATTCCAGTCTTGAATCTGAGACGCCAAAAATACAGGGCCAAAATAACAACAACATAACATCTCAAACCCGTCAGTTGAAGTCACACCACGCGAAATTGGCTATTATTGTTTCCGTCTGAAAATAAAATAACCGAACTGAGGAAATGGGAATAGCCTAGCTCTTACAGTATAAAGGAGATGTTTTGTAGTCTATTCTCCCATCTTTTCCCATTCTCCGAACAATTTTAATTTTCCAAAACCTGGTACTAATAGCCTAAAGTGGTACCTTAGTTATTTGGCTAACGTAAATAAAGCTTCTATGTCATACCAGATTGCTTAGTAAAAGACAAATCACAATATATCATCCTTATCAATATCAACGAATGCTGTTCTATATTTGAGAGATGTTGAATTATGTACATTATTGACACTATTTATATTTGACGGATGTTTGTCCTCATCTTGTTCGTTGTTAACACAACGTTTCGGCTGATGTACTCCCCAGCATTCGTTAGGTTCCCTGGGTGAATTTCGAACCTGGGTTCTCATTCTTAAAATATTTTTCCGATGTTGTTGTTGTTGTTATTATTATTATTATTATTATTATTATTATTATTATTATTATTATTATTATTATTATTATTATTATTATTATTATTCAGGTCGCTGCCTGGAATCGAACTCGGAATCTTGGAGTTAGTAATAACATCGGAAAAATACCTTAACAACGATAACCCAGGTTCGAAATTCCCCCAGGACACTTGATGGAGGCTGGAGAGTACATCAAGTGAAACGTTGTCTTAACACCAAACAAGATGAGGACAAATATCCGTCAAATGTAAATAATGTAAATAATATCCATGAATGCTGTTATGGTATGTGAAGTAAATATATTAAAACTATTTGTACATAAATTTATATGTATATATGTATGGGTATACATGTATGCATATATATGTGTGTGTATATATATATGTGTGTGTATATATATATGTGTGTGTTTGTGTGCGTGTGTGTGTATACATATACATGTATGCATATGCACATATATATGTGTAAATTGTATACATACACACACACACATACACAATCATACACACATATATATATATATAGAAAGAGAGAGAGAGAGAAACATGCTTACGCAAATATATGGATACACATACGCTCACACATACAAATGTGTGTGTCTGTATATATATATATATATATATATATACACACAGGCACACACGCGCACACACACACACACACACACACACACACACACACACACACACACACACACATGCACAACGGGTTTATTTCAGTTTCCGTCTATCAAATCCATTCATAAATCTTGGGTCGGCGCGAAAAAACACTTTTGGTAACCAAAGTACTATGTATTGGGACTGAATCCAGAACAATTTGGCTGGAAATGTAAAACATTCACGAAATATTTCTGCATACCTTTCCTTAGTAATGGCAGCATATATCCAATAAAATACCTCTATCTCTTTCTCTCTCCCTCTCACGCATCTCCCCACCGATCACTTCTCCCACATGCTCAGTCACATGTGCAATACACACTCTCGAAAACGAACCCAGGTTAACAAACGTGAAATCATTACGCCCAGCTTGTAGTTGTGTTCACGGGCCAGTAGTTAGTAGAACAACGAGAAAATTTTTTCACAGATATTTCTAAGCATAATGAGACACCATATAAATACATACAGCCCAAACACGAATAATGCACGCGCACATAGACAACCACATATGCACTCACACATAAACACATATGCACATACGCATGCATTCACATATTCGCCGAGAAGTGTGTTTGTGTGATATGTATATAGGATCCATGCAAGTCTGCTAACATGAAATCATCTCGCGTATTTGGCCGTGACATACGATTTTATACGAAGTTTGATTACTACATGTATTGTATTTCTATAGTACGTGTAAATATGTATGTAAATATATATATGTGTGTGTACCGATTGATAGATGCAATAATGCTTGTATGTGCGTGTGTGTGTTATTTCTTTACTACCAACAAGGGGCTACACATAGAGGGGACAAACAAGGACAGACAAACGGATTAAGTCGATTGTATCGACCCCAGTGCGTAACTGATACTTATTTAATCGTGTGTGTGTATGTGTGTGTGTGTGTGTGTGTGTGTGTGTGTGCGTAACAAAATGAGATAACTATGGAATAAAGAATTATCTTATGAACTTCATTGCCTCCCAGTTGTTTCTGCTAATGGCAGCTGTGGAATCATAGTTGAGTCAAATTTCATGTGTGAGGTTCCGATGAAGCTATAAGGTGTTTCTCAGGCACTCAAATATAAGTCCACTGCATCTTATCTGAGAGACAGCTGTAAACTAATGCAGTTCATGAGATAATCGTTTATCGCGTTCTCATCTCATTTTCTAATTACCGCTCTGTACTTGATTAACGCTTCGCTCAGAATCATATGCATGCACACACACACACACACACACACACACACACGCACACACGCACACACGCACACACGCACACATGTACGCACACACACACATAGATAGATAGATAAATAGATTGATAAATGAACATATAGATATATATAGTGTACATATATATATATATATATATATATATACATATATATATATATATATATATATATATATATATATATATATATATATATTACATCGGAAAATGCGAACATGAAAAGTAATAAGTAATATTCTTAAGATTATGAACCTGGAAAAGCACAGGACAAGTTATTACACCTGAAAAAGTATAGGACAAGGTATTACTTTTAGTAAACTAAAGAATAAGAACATTTTTACTTAAAGTATTGCAGCAAAGAATGCCAATTCTTTTAATTTATCTCACTTTACAGTTCTCATCTTTTAAATTTATTGTACAGATCTGTTCAGCTAATTTGTAAGTTTGTCTAATTAGACCCTTTTTTCTGTATTTCAGGTAGTAAATTAGCCAAATTCCACTTAAATAAATTCTACTGAAATGAGTATAGTTTTATATAATAAAATAATTTTTAATATTCAAGTTTTAATTTTAGCTGCAATATTTTAAGTATAAAGTTTCTATTCTTTACTTTACCAGAAGTATTAACTTGTCCAATACTTTTTCAGGTGTAATAACTTGTCCTGCAATTTTCTAGGTTTATAATCTTAAGAATATTACTTTTCATGCTCGTATTTTTCCATATAATCCATGATTTTTTAAGGCATTGCTGTTGTAAGATAATTAATAATGTGTTAATTAATAATTTAAGATTTGAACTTATATAATACTGAAATATAATATTTCAATTTTTCCATGTGAGTGATGAAAATATTTCAATTTTTTACATGTTTAATCTAAATATATGTTGTGATTGAATTATTTGATATTACCCATCCACACCAAATTAATGGCAGGGAATTTTACCATCTTGTTGGTTGCACCATGGCTCACCAAAAGTTACGATTAAGAGCCCAAAACCATCAGTTACCAGGCTCACCTTAAGTAACCTAGATTTTGAGTTGGAGGTAATAGAACTGACTGCTGCTAATTTAGATCTATCAATAATTATTTAATACAACAGTAATTATAAAAGCATATCAGATATACACAAGTTAAAATTACCTACGTCTCATTAATATAAATTTGATTTAAGAAAAATCCCTTTTAATGAATTTTGAATTTTAAAAAGTAAATTTAGAATATAAGGACTTTTAACCAGTGCCTTTTCTGGATAGCCTTACTACAGGCCCTCAGGTCTGCCCATAGAGACACAGCCAAAAATCACTATATTCCTGCCTCAATAAATTTAGATGCACTTATTTGAAACATATAACACATTAATGAACTAGCCTGATTAAATAATTAACTAAAAAGAAAAGGAAAGCAACTAAAAAGGAAAAGCAAAAAAAAGCAGAAAGCAAATTAATTAAAGCTCAAAGAGAAAATTAATAATAAAAGTTAAACTTACCCTAATTCAACAGCATATTAAAAGCAACTTTATTAAATACTTAATTACAAAAATAAAATATACGACTGGTAAAGTAGACCGCGGTGCAATTTGAACTCAGAACGAAAAGACAGACGAAATACCGATAAGCATTTCGGACGGTGTGATAACGTTTCTGCCAACTCGCCGCCTTGAAGTGCAACCATTCATTTTAGAAATATACTCTTATCTTAACATTATAGATTGGGGAGTTACTTCTTACTTCCTCACTTACTGATAATAAATTTCATTACATTTAACCTCATAACTGTTTTTCTACTAATTTTTGTTCAATGCGACTAACGATTCTGAATTCCTCATGCATTTTTCTATTATTTAAGCCTAAGAAAATAACCTTTTATTTTAAAATTAAAAAAAAATATGTTAATTGACGATGAATAGGTGCCTTACTGCCCCCCTTGAGGTCGCAGATATTTTGATGGAACTTATTTTTAACTGAACCAAATCTCAAACTATTTATGCCAAGCTGTAGCTGAGGAGGTGTGTTCTTTAAAACTGTTAACAATTTGTAATTTAGTTCAGAACTGAATTGGTGGCGAAGTTTGGAAGCTGCTGCGATTGAGGAAATGGTGGACTTAAGAATATATTCAACCACGGTAGTGGTTCAATATATATATGCGTGTGTAGAGGCGCAATGGCCCAGCATTTACAGCAGCGCACTCGCGGTCGTAGGATCGCGGTTTCGATTCACAGACCGGGCTTTGGAGTGCTTATTGAGCGAAAACACCTAAAGATCCACAAGGCTCCGGCAGGAGGTGGTGGCAAACCCTGCTGTACTCTTTCATCACAACTTTCTCTCACTCTTTCTTCTGTTTCTGTTGTACCTGTACTTCAAAGGACCAACCTTGTCACACTCCGTGCCACGCTAGATCTTCCCGGGAACTATGTTAAGG
>NC_142936.1:77982066-77987066 GCF_046866305.1 Octopus bimaculoides | reverse complement strand
CAGTTTGGCTGGGAAGCAAGCTTTTACCACACAGTCACGTCTGTCTATTTGTCTATCTATTTATCTATCTATCTTATATATGTATGTGTGTGTGTGTGTTTGTGTATGTGTGTGTTGATATATATATATATATATATATATATATATATATATATAAATGTATATGTATATATATAAATGTATATGTATATATATACGCCAGTATCTCTTCAGTTATATATATATATATATATTTATATTTACTCTTTTACTTGTTTCAGTCATTTGACTGCGGCCATGCTGGAGCACCACCTTTAGTCGAGCAAATCGACCCCGGGACTTATTCTTTGTAAGCCTAGTACTTATTCTATCGGTCTCTTTTTGCCGAACCGGTAGGTGACGGGGACATAAACATACCAGCATTGGTTGTCAAGCAATGCTAGGGGGACAAACACAGACACACACACACACACACACACACATACATATATATATATACATATATACGACGGGCGTCTTTCAGTTTCCGTCTACCAAATCCACTCACAAGGCTTTAGTCGGCCCGAGGCTATAGTAGACGACACTTGCCCAAGATGCCACGCAGTGGGACTGAACCCGGAACTATGTGGTTGGTAAGCAAGCTACTTACTACACAGCCACTCCATATATATATATATATATATATATATATATATAATACAAAGAATATATATACATGTATACACACATATATGTACATACTTACATCTACATGTGTATATACATGCATATCAGGGTACAGGACGTTAGAACAATAAACTACAGACAACGGAACGAACACATAGGAAAACGGAAAGCACCTTGGAATATCCCTTCATCAGCTGTCTCTATTCTATCTAGACGTTTCGAAGACCAGACAGGACGTACTCTAGAATAGTCTCTTCCTGAGTAGTGGATCAACCCACTACACAGAGGATATATATATATATATATATATATATATATATATATGGAAAAAAACGCAATAGAGTGCATTAAAACGTTCGGACAGATAGACGACGCAAAGGTGGTCAAGCGAAACAACAATTAGAAGGACAGGCAAAAAGATGGGTCATTCTTGGCTTTCTTTCTTCAGTCAAGTACCAAAGTCACGACCATTTCGGAGAGTTACACTTGAGATGGTTCGATCTGGTTGTCCCCAAGAATTCCACCCCTTTGTAAGAAAGCTAGCGGATGTGTAGAGCAACAAAGCCAAAAAAACAACAACAAACAAAACGGAGAACATGGTACAGAATTACGAATACAAACAACAAGAAATAACAACAGGCGTCTTTCGAATATATATATAAAAGAAAGTAATTCACTTTTAAGACGATCTATGATTATGCTTGCCTGTTCATTCGGAAAGTATTTATTATCTAATGTTCCATAAAAACTTTCAGCTCTCTTTTGTTAGAAATTCTAGTTGAAACGTTTAAAAGAAATTGCTGAGTTATGTATTCAGCTTTTGTATTTGACTAAACCCACCCATCCTCGCTATGACGTACACATATGTAAAGCAAACACCCACAAAACAGCTATGTATAGAAAAGGTACTAATCAGACATACTCAGTTTTTAAAAAAATACACCCATTTGCATTTAAACAAATGCACTATATCTAAAAAGTATTGTCAAACAGCGTAAACGTGGCAGTGCGATCTTTACACTTTTTATATCTCTCAAAATCACCTGGATATCAAAAGTAACCTGCCGATTTACCTAAATGATTTAATGCAATTTACTCCGTGAATTTCGCCCAGCAACGCAAAAATGCTACACGTATCCACTCTTGAACCGAGAACGAGAAACAATTTTGAAAAAGAATAATAACAAGCAATCACATAAGGCGTCTTTCTCACTCTTACACATTTACCGCCTATTTCCATTTCATTTATACTTCCTGTCTGATACATTAAAACAAACATTAAGTAGTATTACTTCGTGTATTTGCGTACCGTCAACTATAAATATTGGTGCAGACAGCTCTTAAAATATTCTAAATGAAGCTGGTTTGAAAATGTCATTGTTTCTCCCTCAATTGTCTCTTCCTTTAAGAAATCAATGTCTATAACTTCTGCTGCAGTTACAACATGCACTTAGAAAAACTATACATTAAACATCATAGTGCCTCAACCAATATTTCCTGTACGTGTCATCGTTTTACTTGTTATTTAATCCCACGTCAGCTTCGATTGAGCATACATTCCAAGCGTTTGCAACCTTATTTTGTTACACAGATTGTTTTTCAGTCACATTATTCAATCTGCAATCCCTCCTTTTATTTGCACAAAAGGCATAGTTTGAGTGATTTGTGGCTGCATTTTTGTATATCGATAGGATCTACAGTAATGTTAGACGTTTCTATAATAAGCATAAAAGTGGAGATGGGTTACCTCTCTTTCTCTATTGACTATTTTACGTACAGAATGGAACATTGTTTCATAAATTGAATGTCACAATTAAGAATAGTACGCTATCGGTACTGAGAAATGCAGGTGGTCATATAGATGGAATAAAAAATATAGAACATCTGACTTGCAAACATGTACCATACTTGGTACATGTATGGTACATGTCGCAAGCGTGTGTGGCTTGGAAACATGCAAATTTGTGTTTGGTACCTATCTTATTGTAGGGAGCACAGAGAAATTGTTACCCTCCATAAAATTCATCTGGCAGAAAATCTAGTATGTAATAGCAGGCGAGAGAAAGGATGCTGCAGCAGCACGCGCCTGGTATTCACTATAGTTGAGTAGACTGAGTAGCATGAAATGAAGAGCGTTGCTTAAGGATACAATGAATCGTCCGATCAAGGAAATGAATGCATGACCTTAGATTCATAAGCCAAACACCCCTTATCATGTGAGTATCCGCTGGCTGTACTACACTTTATCATCTCAACTATTTGACGTTTTGCGATTCTCATTATCGATAACCTACTAAATATCTATGATATTTTAATCCACAAAACTTGAGAACGTCTTCTTTTGAACCCTCTCATCGACATTTGATCGGGTCACATAATTTTTAATGTCTCCAGCTTTAAACTGCAGCTACAATAGTGTGAAATTTTTCGTAATTCTACTTGGTAACAAAACTATGTTATTTACAAGTGTCGCAGAATAATGCAGTCTCCATATCAGAGACAATGATAGAAGAGCTAAAGTGCTACTTGTTTGCTCCATATTTTTTATGTATTTTATGCACCATTATGATAAATGTATCTAAACACGCTTTTTACCATAAGTTATCATAAAATAATTTCGAGTTCATTTCCTAATAAATCTCATTCACAAAATTCTTACTATTTCATTCACATATTTCTTCTAATTATTGCGTAAATTTTTATTCATAACTCTTAGTCACAGAGTGCGGGACAGCGTCTATTCTTTTCTGTTTTCTTCTTTTCTTTTCTTTTTTTTTTTATTCTGTCTCCAATACTAGGGTGACGAAGAGACTATTTCTTCAAACTGGAGAGTTGGCACGAAGGCTTCAAACAAAATGAACCCCGCTAAACCCACGCAAGGACACAATCAGTGGCTACAATCTCTTGAAGTAAGTTTTTCCGATCAGGTTTGATCAAGGATTGAACTAGAATAACAAACCCAACTAATAGTATGGCTGCTGCTGCTTTTAAAGGTTAGAGTTAAAAAGCAAAACATTTTATATTACAAAAATGTATTTATTAAACGTAGATTATACAAGACATAAATACAAACAGTGTTAGGTGAATATCAGCTTTTACGAAGTTATAAGAGGAATTATAATATAACATGTCATTGAAGAAGAACTCAGTCAAAACAGGGTACATGCGTACATATATATGTACATATATATATATATATATATATATATATATATATATATATATATATATATATATACATACACATATACACACATACACATATACATACACACAAATATATATATATATATATATATATATATATGGGAGAATATACAAATAATAACAACAGACGAGGACAGGTGGTGTAAATAACAAAAGGATATATTAGTATGACGCTCGGGAATACGGAAAGTCTTTGACGTTTCGAGCTACGCTCTTCAACAGAAAGAATACGGAGACAAGGAGAAAAACACGGAGAAAAAAAATTGAATAGTGTTCAGTCAACGGTCAATCACGCAAAAACATACACATTCATACATAGATTCTAAAGTATGAAAATCAAATTTTTATATACAAGTTGATTTCTGTAGAAAATCATATTTGAGCTTAAATTGTATTTATTACCCTTTCATATATTTATTCAACTAGCATTTAATCTAGTGCTTCGTTAGAATGAGGTTTACAATTAAACACTTAGAGTTACTTGCAACAATACTAGGCGTTCATGCTAATATACACCTTGTCAGCAAAATGTCAATACATTTCAAATTGTCTGCCCAATCTAAAAATATAACTTACGCACGCACCTACACTCACACACACACACATACATTATATGCATACATATATACAGAGACATTTATACACACATATATCCACACACACAGTTCAGTCGTCTGAAGGAAACAGGTTTATAAATCATGTCTAATCGCATCTAATTCTAATGTATAGCTACGCAGTTTTCCCTACCCATTTCAGGTATTTTCTCATTTATACATACAACCATCAGTGTTATAACAATTCGTCTGTATTTATTACGTACCCAATATGCAATGCTTTCTTTTCTTTTACCAATATGTACACACATAACAACGTATTGTAACTTTGGCGCAGCAATATTTTTAGTAGGATGATTATATAATGTGTGTTTAATTGGAAAAAAAATAATAAAATAAAATAACCGTCCCGAAATACAATATTTCATTAAGATATATATGAGAATTGTAGTCGTAATCTAATTCCATGTTTGTGGTAGTTTATTTAACCTATCTTGGAAAAATTAAACGGCAAAATCGACATTGATTGGTGACGAGTTACATGCCGTATGTTTTGATAGTGTTAGTTTTATATTAATTCAGATTTATTTTCTG